>NW_023663186.1:0-2500 GCF_015228065.2 Penaeus monodon
TTTTTGAATCAAAAATTTTAAAATGTGTGATTTAAAAAATAAACAAATAAGTCCTACTAGATCCTATTAGACGTGGGCCACGATCTCAAAGACTGAAGACCACCGCCTATATATCACGTCTAATATGTAACGTTTTCCACAAGCTCAGTTTTCTTTTGTAGCTTACTTATTCTAAGAGAGAGACAGAAACACCCTAAATATCATTGAAATGGAAGCAGACTCACCAAATGTAAAGGTTTTGTATATGACTTGTTAACAAAAATATGCAACAAGGATTGGTAGACTGGCCTACAACATACACCCAGTCATCCATCGCCGCACAAAGAAAGGCTACCTCCGCTTTTGTCACGGTTTTAAGAATAATCCTCCTCATGAGCCAAGCTAGTAAAGTAACTGCGCGGATGGTCTAGAACATCAAAATTACTATCACTGCTACTACTACTACCATTGTTTGTTATTTTCATCATCATCATCAGTAGTAATAATAATATTAATATACTAATGATATAAAATAATACTAATATCAATATTATGATTCTATTATATGTTGATTATAGTGATGTTAACAATAATAAGATATAATTAAAAGATCATTATTTTATTACATTATCAGCATCATCAATACTGTTGTTGATAGCGAAATGAAATAAGATCTGCAAAGAAAAACGTATGCCCATCGACAAAATGTTTAACCCTACCGTGTAAATATCAGTCCCATATACATGTACACACATGCAAGACTCTTCTCGACATGAAAGTGTGTGGGTGTGCTTGGCTGTGTGTGTGCGCTTGCTTATTCTCGTATCTTTCAAATAGATTTGAAAAAGGTTTCAAATGTTTGAATGGTGTATTTTCCCCCATGCAAATGTATAAATGCTCATGAGTTGTGGCATAAGTGCTTCATGTATATGTGTATATAGTTTTATGCGTACCTGCCCCTTTCTCTCCCTGAATTGCTTAATTAAATGTGAAAGATAGCTTGTGTTTTTATGTGCAGGATTTGTGCATGGCTGTGTATAAGGGTAGGTGTTTGCGTGTCTGTCACGTATTTCAGTCAGATACTCCCCACATAAAACAATATACTGTTTTATACCGGCGAAGAGCTGTCCTCTTCTCGATAGGAGGCAAAAATGGGGTCTGATATACCGGACTCGAAGCGGACCGGCACAATGGAAAATGATTTTCTGTCCGCCGCTTCTTGTGAGGTTGGATTTGGCACACCTCGCTTCTGTCTCGCTGTTGTGGAACCGCGCGAGAGCAAGAAGAGAAAATCTCGAGAAGGAGAAGGACGGGGTGGAAGGAGAGGGGAAATAAACGGAGGAATGGAGGACAGCAGGGATGATTGGGAGCAAAAAGGAAGATAGGTAGAAGAAGAATTGAGGGACGAAGAAAAGCGTGAGGGAGGGAAGGAGGAAGTTAAAGAGAGATGGGAGTAGGGAAAGAGGAAGGTTCTTTAATGCGAATAATTTCAAACTTTTGCGGAGTTTTTCCCTCGAAACTCTTTCCCGTTCCTACTTTGACGAATGCGCTCTCCGTGGTAAGTCATTTCGCTTTCTTGTGACCGGTTTCCGACTCCAGTCACGTCTTCCGGAGTCCGGTGGTGGGCGTGTACGCAGTACCTGGCGTCGCGAAAAGTCTTTCCGGACAAAGTTCGGTGGAGACTTTGTCCTCTGTTGGACAAGGCCATTGCTTAAAGTAGACGTGAAGATAAACGAAGAGGAAAATTTATGACATGACTGCTTTTGACATCTTATGATGGTTTCCTCCTTGTCTAATCCGTTTATACTTTTGATAATAAATTGCGATATAGGCCAATAGGTAAATACAGCAAATAACAAACGGAAGAGGAAGAGAGAGAGGAATTAAATGAAAAAACTACAAAAAGAAATAATTGATCGCCCCGAGCGCAGGATCCCAGGGACGAAGGCCGAAGTAAAAATAGCACCACGATGCTCGCCGTCAATCTAATTCCCTGCTCAATCATTGAGAGTGAGCTAATGACGCACGCACGAGGTTTCTGCCAAGTAGATCCATTACGACGCCTAAAAAGTAATCAAAACATTCGATGCTGATTGGATTTTACATGATGAGGCATTAATGCACTTAAAATTTTGCACATCATTTAGGCCACAAGAGCAGATTAACTCGCTAGTTTAACCTCGTAAAGTGAGATTCAGAAGACCTCATGGGGAGATTGGGAGGGGATATGAGTGGGGGAGAGGGATGGCGGGGGAGCGGGTAATGGGGAGGGGAGAGAGAGATCATTTTTCTTAGCATATCGAGACGCATATAGAAGTGAAGAAAAAGGGGGAGAGATGAATGAGGGAAAAAGGAGGAAATTGAATGAGAGGAAAAGGAGGATATTGAATGAGTGGTAAAAGGGAAAATATAATGAATAAAAAGTATCAAGGAACGGAATAAAAAAGAAGGAAATGCAATGAAAAGGAAAAAGGGTTTTGCCGAAAGGTTACAGAAGTCGTAAGGTCAGTCCAGTTTTTAG
>NW_023663186.1:12500-15221 GCF_015228065.2 Penaeus monodon
CCCCGCCATCCCCTCTCCCCCACTCATACGCCCCTCCCTCTCTCCCCATGAGGTCTTCTGAATCTCACTTTACGAGGTTAAACTAGCGAGTTAATCTGCTCTTGTGGCCTAAATGATGTGCAAAATTTTAAGTGCATTAATGCCTCATCATGTAAAATCCAATCAGCATCGAATGTTTTGATTACTTTTTAGGCGTCGTAATTGGATCTACTTGGCAGAAACCTCGTGCGTGCGTCATTAGCTCACTCTCAATGATTGATGCAGGGAATTAGATTGACGGCGAGCATCGTGGTGCTATTTTTACTTCGGCCTTCGTCCCTGGGATCCTGCGCTCGGGGCGATCAATTATTTCTTTTTGTAGTTTTTTCATTTAATTCCTCTCTCTCTTCCTCTTCCGTTTGTTTATTTGCTGTATTTACCTATTGGCCTATATCGCAATTTATTATCAAAACTATAACGGATTAGACAAGGAGGAAACCCATCATAAGATGTCAAAAGCAGTCATGTCATAAATTTTCCTCTTCGTTTTATCTTCACGTCTACTTTAAGCAATGGCCTTATCCAACAGAGGACAAAGTCTCCACCGAACTTTGTCCGGAAAGACTTTTCGCGACGCCAGGTACTGCGTACACGCCCACCACCGGACTCCGGAAGACGTGACTGGAGTCGGAAACCGGTCACAAGAAAGCGAAATGACTTACCACGGAGAGCGCATTTCGTCAAAGTAGGAACGGGAAAGAGTTTCGAGGGAAAACTCCGCAAAAGTTTGAAATTATTCGCATTTAAAGAACCTTCCTCTTTCCCTACTCCCATCTCTCTTTAACTTCCTCCTTCCCTCCCTCACGCTTTTCTTCGTCCCTCAATTCTTCTTCTACCTATCTTCCTTTTTTGCTCCCAATCATCCCTGCTGTCCTCCATTCCTCCGTTTATTTCCCCCTTCTCCTTCCACCCCGTCCTTCTCCTTCTCGAGATTTTCTCTTCTTGCTCTCGCGCGGTTCCACAACAGCGAGACAGAAGCGAGGTGTGCCAAATCCAACCTCACAAGAAGCGGCGACAGAAAATCATTTTCCATTGTGCCGTCCGCTTCGAGTCCGGTATATCAGACCCCATTTTTGCCTCCTATCGAGAAGAGGACAGCTCTTCGCCGGTAAAACAGTATATTGTTTTATGTGGGGAGTATCTGACTGAAATACGTGACAGACACGCAAACACCTAACCCTTATACACAGCCATGCACAAATCCTGCACATAAACACACAGCTATCTTTCACATTTAATTAAGCAATTCAGGGAGAGAAAGGGGCAGGTACGCATAAAACTATATACACATATACATGAAGCACTTATGCCACAACTCATGAGCATTTATACATTTGCATGGGGAAAATACACCATTCAACATTTGAAACCTTTTTCAAATCTATTTGAAAGATACGAGAATAAGCAAGCGCACACACACAGCCAAGCACACCCACACACTTTCATGTCGAGAAGAGTCTTGCATGTGTGTACATGTATATGGGACTGATATTTACACGGTAGGGTTAAACATTTTGTCGATGGGCATACGTTTTTCTTTGCAGATCTTATTTCATTTCGCTATCAACAACAGTATTGATGATGCTGATTAATGTAATAAAATAATGATCTTTTAATTATTATCTTATTATTGTTAACATCACTATAATCAACATATAATAGAATCATTAATATTGATATTAGTATTATTTTATATCATTAGTATATTAATATTATTATTACTACTGATGATGATGATGAAAATAACAACAATGGTAGTAGTAGTAGCAGTGATAGTAATTTTGATGTTCTAGACCATCCGCGCAGTTACTTTACTAGCTTGGCTCATGAGGAGGATTATTCTAAAACCGTGACAAAAGCGGAGGTAGCCTTTCTTTGTGCGGCGATGGATGACTGGGTGTATGTTGTAGGCCAGTCTACCAATCCTTGTTGCATATTTTTGTTACAAGTCATATACAAAACCTTTACATTTGGTTGAGTCCTGCTTCCATTTTCAATGATATTTAGGGTGTTTCTGTCTCTCTCTTAGAATAAGTAAGCTACAAAGAAAACTGAGCTTGTGGAAACGTTACATATTAGACGTGATATTATAGGCGGTGGTCTTCAGTCTTTGAGATCGTGGCCCACGTCTAATAGGATCTAGTAGGACTTATTTGTTTATTTTTTAAATCACACATTTAAGATTTTTGATTGCAAAGAAGAAATATTACACTGCATCAGTGTATCAGAAAATAGTCTACAAATATATATATATATATATATATATATATATATTATATATATATATATATATATATATGTATATGTATATATAATATATATATATATATATATATATATATATATGTATATATATATATATATATATATATAATATATATATATATAATAAATATATGTATGTATGTATGTATGTCTGTATACACACACACACACACACACACACACACACACACACACACACACACACACACACACACACACACACACACACAACACACACACGCACACACACACACACACACACACACACACACACACACACACATATATATTATATATATATATATATATTATATATATATATACCTATTATATAATACAACACCCACACACATATATACATACAGAACACATATATACATATACCAACAACACACACACAAACCACTACCTTTCCTA
>NW_023663187.1:0-15220 GCF_015228065.2 Penaeus monodon
AAGGGTCGGGTTTAACCCCCCGCGCGACCTGCCTTTCCGAGCATACCGTTTTTAAACCCATATTTATAGATTTGTCCTTGTTTTCCCAATACTGTGTGTCAACTCTTAAATAATAAAGAGTCACGCCGTATACAAGTATAACTACCCTCTGTTCACCATTGTATTAAGGTTCATAGCCTTTTACAGCAAGTGGTGTGTATGTGAGAAGAGGTTTTATCAGTGTTTTGTATAGATGCCGCTTCGTATAAGGGGCCGCACTTTTAAATCGATAAAGTGAATGTAAGGTTTTTCTTGTCAAGGTGCCCTTTGAATTGATATGTAAATGGAATCCAAAAGTATGATATCAAAGGTCCATTTGAGTCATCAGAGTTTTCCAACGAGGGTTTTGTGACCCTCCAGCCAACGGGTTTTCCCTTTACATAGGCCGAATCTGCACGTGCAGATTAACACTATTTGTGGGGGGTCGATACATTATGGATCTGTTCATCTTACAAGCAGACGCATAGTATATGTACATATGTATTACATACATTTACACACACACACACACACACACACACCACACACACACACACACACAACACCCCACAAAAAAAAAAAAAAAAAAACACAATATATAAAATATATATTATATATATATAGTTTTTATATTTTTTTTTTTTTTGTGTGTGTGTGTGTGTGTGTGTTTTGGGGTGTGTGTTGTGTTGTATGTATGTTGTATGTATGTATTTAAAAAATATAAATACATAAAAACACACACACACACACACACACACACACACACACACACACACACACACACATATATAATTTTATATTATATATATATTATATTTTATATATATATATATATATATATATATATATTTGTATATATACATTACATACATACATATATTTTGGTGAATTTCGAAATTGTAGTTTTATTTTCAATAAAACTAGATTTTGCATTGTGGGTTTTCCACCATATTATCTACACGGAAGAGTGTTTAGCCCTATATTTATATATAATTATATATATTATATATAATATTATATAATATATATATATATATATATATATATATATATATATATATATATATACTTTGTTGGTGTACATATATATACTTTATTATTAAAAAATTTTTTATTATATATTATATATATAAAATATATATATATTTATATATATATAATATAATAGATGAAGATAGATATATAGATAGATAGAAGATTAGATAGATAGATAGAAGATAGATTAGATAGATAGATAGATAATAAAAAAGATAATAATAATATTCATACATACATACTTTACAATACATACATACATAAATACATACATACATACACAATATAAAATAGATAGATAAAATAGAATGATTAATAGATAGATAAAGATAACGATATATATAGGTGTGTATTTGTGTATATATGATGTATATATATATATATATATAATATATATATATATATATATTATATATATTGAATATATATTTTATATATATATATATATATATATATATATTTATATATATATATATATAATATATATATATATGATATATCTATATGCATATCTCTTTTTTCTCTCTCTCCTTTCCTCTCTGTCTATTTATCTATCTATCATATCTTCTTCCCCCTCTCTCCCTCTCTCTCTCTGTGAGGGACTTGTAAAACGCTAGGTCTGTTGCGTATGTTTATTAATGGAAGATTCTTGGTAGTTTAGCGTGGACCGAGGTTGGAATGGCCGGCTTGTGCAGAAGAAGGGACCCGGGCAGCGGATAGGCCCGGCAAGGTGGAGGCCCTGGAGGGTGGCCCCCGGAGAAGGCCGCGGCGAGCGGGGCCGCGACTCGAAGTAGAGTGCCCCGCTTGGGTCAAGGCTGAGGCCAGAGGTCATGAGCGCTGTGGGCGTGGCTTAGGTCAATGCACGGGCAAGAAACCCCATTGGTCACTTTGGGCAAAACTGAGACTCCCCCCTCTTTCTCTCTCCTCCTCTTTCCCTCCTTTCTGTCTCTCTCTCTCTTCGCTCTCTCTCCTCCCCTCCCCCTCTCCTCTCCCCCTCTCCCTCTTCCTCTCCCTCTCCCTCTCCTTCTCTCTCCCCCCTTTCTCTCTCTCTTCGAAATTGTACTGAGTACGTACTCTTGTTCACTACTGCTATTTCACACCGCAGCTAATATAGCCTAAAATGTTTCCCTTGGCAAATTATTAAAGGAAATTTAATCAATGTGTGTGTGTGTGGTGTGTGTGTGTGTGTTGTGTTGTTGTGTGTTCTTGCGATCTTGTGTGTGTGTGTGTGTGTGTGTGTGTGTGTGGTGTGCGTGAGTGTGAGTGTGAGCGTGCGTGCCCTCCCAGCTACTCAGCTTTCATACTTTTCCATCTTATGTAAAGTTCCTGCCTAACTGGCCATTGAAAACCAATAAAACCAGTGCATTAACATTTTGAAGATTGATCAGTTTAGAACATATGGGGGGTTTTGAAAGGTTTGTTTTTTTCTCCTTTTTTCTCCCTCCCCCCCTTTTTTTTTTCCCCCCCTTTTTTTCCCTTTTTTCCCCCTTTTTTTTCTTCCTTTCTCCCTCTCCCTCTCCTCTCTTTTTTTTCCTTCCCTTTTTTTTTTTTTTCTTTTCCCCCCCTCCCCTCCCTTCCCCCCTTCGAAAACCCTTTTGGGTAATTTTTTTTTTTTTTTTTTTTTTTTTTTTTTTTTTTTGGGGGGGGGGGGGGGGGGGGGGGTTTTCCCCCCCCCTTCTTTTTCCCCCCCCCCTCTTTTTCCCCCCCTTTTTCCCCCCTTTTTTTTTCCTTTTTTGGGAAAAAAAAAACTTTTGGGGGGGGGGGGGGGTTTTTTTTTGGTTTTTTTTTTTTTTTTGGGGGGGGGGTTTTTTTTTTTTTTTTTTTTTTTTTCTTGTTTCCCCCCACTACTGCTTTTTAAACCCCTTTAGAAAATTTGCCTTTTGGGGGGGTCCGGTGGAAAATATAAAGGAAACCATTCATTGGTGGGGGTTGTTTGTGGGTTGGTTGTTGTTGGGGGTTTTGGTTTTGGGGTTTGGGTTTTTGTGTGGGGGGGGGAGTTAAAGGGTGGCGTCGTCCCCCCCAAAAAAAAGGGCTACCCCCAGGCATTTATAACTTTTCCATAAAAAAGAAAAGTAAATTCCCTGCCAAACAATGCGCACAATGAAAACCAATAAAACACAGTGCAATAAAAATCATATTAATGAATGCTTTCAAAATACATTTTTTAGAAATCAGGTTTTAAAAGGGGGAAGGAAAAGGGTGCACGCAGGAAGGGAGAAGAAAAACGGAAATACTTTGGAAACCCAAAGTTCTTCCTCTCCTTCCCTTTTTTCTTCTTCTTCCCCCTTTTTAACCGCAATGTAATAAAATTATTATTATTATTGCTACTATTATTATTTCAAATATTTTTTTGATAGCATTATTATTATCATTTTCATGTTATCATCTCATTTTTATCATTACCTCATTATCATTTTTTTTTCTATTTTAAATTTTTATTTTATAAACGTATTGAAACATATTGCTACATTATTTTTTTTATTATCATCATTTTGTGATTACTATCATTAACAGTAGTAAGTATTTGGGAGTGTAGTAGTATGTATCACACTACAAAATAAAACTTTGCATTTCACCAAAACATTTTATTTTTAAATTTTTTAAAATTTTTTTATTACCCTTTTAATTATTATTAATCATTAATTATCATTGAGTTACATTATTATTATTATTATTAAAAAAACATTGTTGTTACTTTTCCCCATTTATCAATATCTTTTTTTATTAGTATATCATAATTGTTATTGTTGTCGTTTTTAAATTATTTTTATTTTTTTTATTATTAATTATTTTATTATTATTATTATTTTATTTTTATCTTTTTATTATTTTTTTTTTTTATTATTATTTTTTTATTATTTTTGTTTTGTTTTGTTTTGTTGTGTTTCTTATTATTATTTTTATTTTCTTTACAGAATTTATTTCGTTATTATTTTTATTATTATTATTATTTTATTTTATTTTTATTTTTTTCATTTTTTCCATTATTTTTATTTTTACTTTATTATTATATTTTCCCATTATTATTATTTTATTTTGTTATTTTTATCCTATTATTATTATTGCTTTTATCTTATTACTATCTTTTTTTTTTTTTTATTAAATCATTATTTATTGCTCCCTCACATAAACCATCTCTTTTTGATAATTATTAATAATTTAGTACTAATTTTTGTATTACCATCACGTTTTATCATAAATCACGTTTACATTCATCACCCCCCCTTATCAATTTACCTTTTTATGATCATTAAAACCGCCGTCGCAAATATCATACTTATCATCACTCCCCTTTTATCATTATAAATCCAAAATACCATCACCAATAAAAAAAGAATCTTCTTTCCCCGTGAAATCGCGAATCCTTTCCTACACACAAACGCAGATGCCATGTTGCCCCACCCTTTTCCCAAATTTCCCTTTTTGGAAATTTCACAGCCCGATTTTCGATCGGGGTTCGCATACTTCGAATGTCAGCTTCATTTGTAGGCTGAAACCCGGGATGTTTTGGCGCCATTGGCGGCATCATTCGCGTGATGATGCGTTTCCTCTCCCGCTTCGGTGTTTTCACCCGGGGCTCGCTGCTGTCGATATTGTTTGTCTGCGCGACATTTTTTTCCGCTCGTCAAAATCCCGGGGATTAAAGACAAATATAGCGCGGACGTTTTTAAACCGTGTGGCGAGAAAAGGGAAAAGCTTTTGTCTTTATTACGGGGGAATGATCGAAAAAATTTGTAAGCTTGTGGTACCGTTTACTGTCGTACATTTTTTCTCTTCCTTTGAGGGTTTTTATGTATGCACACACCCACAACCCCCCACCACACCCACCCACACACCAAAAAAAAAAAAAAAAAATTATATAATATTTATATAATATATAGATAAAAATTATATATATTAAAATTATATAATTAATATATATATAAATATAATTATTATAATAATATATTTTATTTTTAAAATTTTAAAATAAAATTATATTTTAATATATTATATTATTTTAATCTTATTTCTTATTATTATTATTATCTATATAATATATTTTAAAATTTTATTATTAATAATATAATATATATTTTATTAAAATTAATACAAACACCCCACACACCACACACACCCCCACACACCCCACCCACAAATCACACCCCACTCACCCCACCCACACACACCCACACACACACCACACCACACACAACACCAACACCCACACACACACACAAAAAAAAATATATTAAAAATTTAATTTTTATATATATATATAAAAAATTTTTATAATATTTTTTTATATAAAATTATATAAAAATTAATTTATTTTTTTTTTTTTTTTTATTTTTAAAAATTAAAAATATATATATAATTAATATATTTTTTTTTTTTTTTTTATTTTTTATTTTTAATTTTTAAAATATAATGAAAATATAACATTTTATATATTGTTTTTATATATATATATAAATTTTAAAATATTAATATATTTAAATATAATATAAAATATATATATTTAAAATTTAAATTTTAAAAATATAATATATATATAATATTTTATTTATATGTATATATATTATATATGTATATATTTTTGTTTTTGTTTTTTTATATTAATTTATAAAATATATATATATTTATAAAAATTTATTTTAAAATAAAAAAAAGAAAGGGAAACGGGAGAGAGAGAGGGGGGAGGAGAGAGAAAGGAGAGAAGAGAGGAGAGAAAAGAAAAGGGAGAGAGATAGTGGTGGTATATATTGTGGTGTAGTTGTGATTGTGTTAAAAAAAATATGAAAATTGGTATGAAACCCTAAAAAAATATATAAATTTTAAAATTTTATATTTATATTTAAATTATATATATTATCATAATTATTTTTATTATTTTAAATATATTTTACCCTTTTATTTTTTTATTTATTATATATATAAAATTTTATTGTAATATTTTCATATACTGAAATTTTGTGTGGTGTGTGTTTTTTTTTATATATTCTATAATATATATATTATATAAATATAATTATAATAAGAGAGGAGAGAGAGAGAGAGGAGAGAGAGAGAGAGAAAAGAGGAGGGGAGAGAGAGGAAGAGAGATAATAAATAGATTTAAAATATATGTTATGTTGTGTTATATATAATATAAAAAATATATATATATATATAATATTTTTAAATGTTTTTTGTGTGTGTGTTGTGTCTATGTTGTGTGTGTGTGTGTGTGTGTGTGTGTGTGTTTGTGGTGTTGTTTGTGTATGTTATGTGTGCGGGCGACCAGAATATAGTGAGACTGGACAAGTAAAAAGCGATCGAGATGGTCTGGGGGGGGTAAATGGGGGTTTCTTACTTGCTGTTTTTTTGCTAAGGTAGATATAAAAACCCCCCCAAAAGGGGACCCTGTTCCCGGGTCGAAAAACGAGGTGGGGGGAGGGCCTTGTGTGGCTTGGGCTGCCCCCCGTGTCTCCCCCTCTGTTTTACAAACGTGTCCTTTTTGCGGGGTTCCCTGTCAAAAATACATAGAAAAACCGGATGTACACTTCACACCCCCGTAACAATCCCCTTCTCCTGGGGAGGACGCAAGTTTTTTTTTCCACAGGGTAAACATCCGCCCTCGAAGGGAACCCCCGCAAAAAAGGGGAACGTCCGTAAGGCGGGAGAGAAAGCAGCAGCCAAACCACACGGGGTCCAGTTCCACCCCTTGTCCTCCCCCCGGGGAATGGGGTCCGGGGGGCCCAATCTACCTTCAGTAATAAACCAGCAAGTTAAGCCCCCTTTTTTATTGAATCCCCAAGTCCATCTCTGGGCTCGCTAACATCAGGCAACAGCTGTGCCCCAAACCTCCGTGCGTTTAAACCCCGGGTGACAGCTTTTGCCCCCAAACTCCGTGTCGCTCATATTCCTTTTGCTTGCAGGGGTTTCTCGCTTAAATCTTGATGAAAAAAGCAGGACCACCGCAAACCCACCAGATGTAAGAAAACACGTAGAGGGTTTTGGTCAAAAAAAGGGGGTTCTTAGCTTCCCTTTTTATTCTTGAAGACCCAAGGGGCCCCCCATTCCCCGGGTGGGGACGAGTGGTGGACTGGATTGGTGGCTTGGCCTGTCTGCCGGTCTTCCCTCTCTGCCTTCGGCAGTCCTTTTATGCGGGGGGTTCCTTTCGGGCGGATGTTTATCCCTTGCAAAAAGAGAAGCTGGGCAAACCCCTGCGTCCTGCCAGGAGAAGGGCAGCTGCTTGGACGGGGGGTGAAGTGTCATCCTGTCTTGCTACGTATTGTTGAATTCCCTTCGGGGGCGGATGTTTTTTCCTTGTGAAAAGAGAAAGCCTGGTGAATCTTGTCCCCCAAGGGGAAAAAAGGAAGCGCTGGGACAGAGGTGTGAATTACATCCGGTCTTGATACGTTTTTTTTGCATCGCCGGCCATGCCAAGGCTCATCCTCGAGCCGTCTGCTACACTTAAAACACTGCAGTAGAGGCCCCCTTTGGATCTACAAGGGTTTCCCGGGTGTCCATGGTTGTAGGGTCGTCGCATGCCAGCGGTGGGCGGAGGTGAAAACATTCAGTAGCGAGGAGGGTCAATCGTTTCAGAGGCTGAATATAGTGACCAACCCAGAAAAAAGGGTTAAGGAGGAGGATAAAAATGTGTTTCCAATCATCTTACTAAGCTAAAAAGAAGATAAGAGCATAAGAAAAATTTGTCACAAGAAGGGTAACGTGCTAGTAGGAAGGTTAATTACTTGTATTTTTTCAGGATAAGCGATTTTCAGTAGAGTCCCATCAAATTAAGAAAAAAAAATTAATTGGATAAAATTCCATTTTTTTTAGGCATATAGGGGATATAGGGTTTCGAAAACGAAAGCGCTGGGCCTGAACAGTTCAAACGGGGCGCGTCTCGGGCCCTCATCATATGAGCTAAGTTTCGTAATTTATCGGTACGAAGGCGTGGGTTTTCTTCGTTTGGGCCTTTACCCGGGTTAAAATTAATTACATGATAATAACTAGTAAGCCTATATAAATTATGGAGTTTAGTGTTTTTCACGTTAAAATTATTGCAACAAAAAGACTCCCATCAGGTATTACTTTTAAAATTTTCACAAATCCCTTAAACTAGGAACATAAATTCAAATTACTGACACAAGATATCGAACTGGAGAAAACGTCATAAAGCGATTAAGGTTTAGTCAAAAAGTCATGGGTTGCACTTATAAAATTCAAAATTCTAGAGTGAATTGCGTAAAAAGGGGCGGGTAGTTTGTTAGGGGTTAGTCAGGTGATGTAAATCTGTGTGAATAGCGACCCGATTCACAACAATATAAAAATAAACGATATACCCCTACCACAAAAAATAAAAATCCAGTAGAAATGAAATTAAAATAAATAACGTACAAAAAAAGAAATAGAAATTTTCTTTAATTCAAAAACATAAAAAAATATGATGAAACAACCAACTAACAGTAAATTAATTAAAAGGGGAAAGGATATTTGTTTTTAGAGAAATAATATATACTAAAATGTACATCTGAAAAAAAACTATAATAAACAGAAAAATCTAACCAACTCAATTATGGGACTTTTTGGGAGGGGAAAAAGTGTGAGGGGAGGGGGGTGTTGTTTTATCTCAGTGTGTGGGCTTCGTTTTTGTTAAAAAAAAAAATGGTTTACAGAGAGAAGTTATGTATATGTAGTTATAGTTTGTGTTCGTTTGGGGGCGTGTACTTGAATTTTAAAAAAGGGCCTCGTAGTAAGGTGTGGGGGGTAGGGGGGAATATTTACCTGGCACTAAAAGGGACACTTCCTTTAATAGTAAGAACTGCGACTTCAAACGAGGTTTTTGAAGACTTGCGAGGGAGAGACCGATTGGTGAGGTCGGGTAAGTGAGGGGAAAACATCATCGTACTTCCTCAGGAGGGGGAGCACGGCGTGAGTGGTCAGCAAAAGTAGTAGGGCGCATGATGAAAATAGGCATGGTTGGCAACAGGCGTCGGGGAGAAGTTGGTGGTTTTAAAAATAGCGTCGCGTTGTGAGGGTTTTTGAAACCGCTGCCATCAATGTAAGCGGTGACCACCGCCCAAACCACCGATATAAACGAGTGTCACTACAAGGGATGGAAAATTGGGGGGACAGTGAGGTTGGGAGCACCACTGTCACGAAATGTGGCGGACGAGAGTGGTAAGGATAAGTCTGATATGCGAAGCTTTGCCTCGCCCGGGTATGCCAAAAGAGGGGAGCCCGGCCGTGTCGACAAGCCGACTCGTTCACGTTGTACTGGGCTGATTCGGGTGAACCTAGTCCTTACCCCCGTGGGCTGGGGCCCCCCATGGTGCCCGCCCAGCGTAACCTCAAGCGACAAATTTCAAACTTTCTCGTGAGTCAATGAGAGGGGTTTTTTACTTACTGGTTTTTGTTGAAGAAGATATGAGACCCCCCCAAAATAACCCCGTCCCCGGGGCGAGGGCGAGTGGTGGGGTGGACCCTGTGTAGCTTGGGTGTCTGCCCCTTCTCTCCCTCTGTCTTCGAAAGTGCCTTTTATGGGCGGTTCACCCCGGGGCGGTGTGCAAAAGAAAAGCCGGGCGACATCTGCGTCCCCCAAGCGAAGGGCTTTTTGCAGAGATGTAAGTGTATCATCCCGGGCTTACTATATATTGTTGACAGTGTTGGTGTGGTGTGTGTGTGTTTGTTGGGGTGCGGGGGGGTGGGGTGGGTGTGTGTTGGTGTTGGGGGGTGGTGTGTGGGTGTGTGTGTGGTGGGGTGTGTGTATCACACACCCCCCCAAAACCACACACAAAATATATATTATATCTTAATTATATTTTATTATATTTTATTATATTTTATTATATTTTATATATTTATATTATATATATATATATATTATATATTATATATTAAAATTATATTAAATATATACTACATTTTTTTTATTATATATATATATATATAATATATTATATTATAATTTATAATATATAATTATTTATTTATTTTTATACACAAAATATTGTTAAAAAATTTTTTTTTATACAATGGGGGAAAGGGTTTTTATAAATTGTTTAAAGGCTTCCCTTTATTTTGGGAGTTTTGTACCTGCAGTTAAAACACCGGGCATGTCTAGTTATACGGGTAATCGGGCCGCGCGGAGGTCACGGTCACCTACCCGGAGGGAGGCGAAGGTGACCTTAGTCGCTGGTAGCTTTTTCACGAACTCCTCGGTCAAACGAGGTCAATATAAAATTGGGCCTCCGCCCTCGCTGAGCGGGGGTTCTTATTTGGCTTTGGATCCGCGGGGTAAAAACCCCTGTGGGCCACTGGAACAGAAATAGATTTTTCCACATCCTGTAACAGAATAGAAATTTTCCACATCGTAATGCTCGGCCCCCTACTCGCGCCTCGCCCCGAGGGACCCTTTAAGGGTGACCTAAATTGGCTGGCGTCTGTTCTCGTCTTTTTCCTGGTGCCTTTTTGGCTGCCGTCCCCTGTCGTCCTCACCTTCTGGTCCTTTGGGGAAAATTTCTCGTCCCCGATGTCCCACGTCCTGAAAGTCTCGCAAGGTCCTCCTTTATTTCGGATTCGTCTTGACCTCCTTAGTCCTGGCCCCCGGCCTAACTCGCGGGGTCCTCGTCTACCTCCCAAAGATCTCGTCAAGGTCCTTCTCGCGTCCCACGTCCCCCGTATCTTTTCCAGATCACGGGCTCGGGGGAGGGGGGGCTCTCGGGGCGGGTGATACCCGAGTTACGACCCTGGGGTTGACCGGGTTTTGCAGGGTCCCCCAGGCGTCGCCCATGCACAGTCCTGGGGCGCTTTTACCGCCAAAGGTGCTGGTCGCTGGATTAGGGGAGTTTGGAGCAACGCCCGTAAAAAACGGGACGGTTAAAAAACCTTTTCTAAAAAACTGGTCGCGGGCCCAGGGGATTTGATTATTTCACGGGACCAATGACCGGGAATGTAGCAGGTTTCCCTGGGTGTGGTGACTGCAATTTATCGGGGGGCCGGATAATACACGTAAGGGCAAGGTAAGAAAAAAAAACCAAAAGGGGGGGTTTATCCCAACCGGTTTTTTTTTGAAGGCGGGTTTTTTTGGGTTTTTTTTTAATTTTCTGTTTTTTTGGGTTTTTGGTGTTGGGTTTTTATTTTTACAAAAAAAGAAAAAATAGGGAAGGGGGGAGACGTATAGCGGTCGCAAAACCTCCCTTTAATAACCACCGTCCGATAAATGAGAATAATGGAACACTCGCGACGGGGAGATCTAATTTAAAACCATAGTCGTCACCAAGATAAAAAATATGTAACTTTAATTATGTACAAACCCTCGTCAGCGGAAAATTGGGACAAAAGATTAAAATCTTTAACCCGGCACTAAAAAAAGGGGCCCCTTCTTTTTTTTTCCGGGCGTGAGGGGGGAAGGGTGGGTTAGGGTTGAGGGTAACTCTTAATGAGAGGGAAAGCGGGTCCTCAAAAAGGGAATGAAAAAAAAATCACGAAATTTTAAAAAGTTCCTATAACAAAAAAGAAGTTCATTTAAATTGTACATTTAGATTTTTCAACCACCCCGAATTCACTATAAGATATGGACGAATTTCGATAGGATTTACAAAAAAAAAACGCCAAACTTTTTTACAAAAAAATTTTGGGGGGGGAAACTGAAAATCCCGGGTTTCTAGCTTTGAACGTCGACTTTTCTCAATGGGGGGTCAAAAACCCAAAACCGAAGACGAAGCACCACCGGAAAATAAAACCCCCTCCCCCGTTTTGTAATGGGGGGTTCGCAAAAAACCCAAAGGTAATAAATTTTTTACGAAACACACAAAGTTTGGGGTGTCCCAAAAAACCGCCTTGGGGGGGAGAGGGCTGTTAAAAGCAAAAATTGTTTGCTTAAACCCACCTCTTTTTGGCAAACGGGTCAGATCAAAAGGGGCCCCCCCCAAAAAAAACTTGTTTATTTTAAATTTCCCCTGACCCCCCCGGCGATTTTTAACTTTAAAAAATTTTAAACCCCGGAAATTCGGGAATTTGTGTTGTTGGGGTGGGTTGTTTTTTTTTGTTTTTGTTTTATGTTTGTCTAACCATAGAAAATGTCCCCAAAAGGGAAAAGTAACATTTTCTATGGGTTAATTTTCCCAGGGGGCCAAAATACAACCAAAAAGGGAACCAGCTTCATAACCCCCCCCTGCCACCGCCCCCCAAAAAAAAGAAATGAGGTAATTAAGACAGGAAAATAAAAACCTTTTCAACCAAAGGCCCTGCAAAGAAAAAGGAGGCAGGTTTTGGGGCCCGGGGGGGGAAAAATGTGTTCGTTAAGATAAAAATCACACCGAAAAAACGGGTTGAAAACTTTCCCCCCAAAAAACGGGGGTTCATTAAACAAGTCCCCGGGTTTTTATTTTATTGGTTGCAAACTTGACACACCGGAAATTTCGATTATGGAAGAAAAAGTGGAGAAGTTGCCCCGGTTTAGCCCTTTCCCAACAAAAAACAGGTTTTAAACACTGAATGGGAGAGGAAAGGGAAAAAAATAAGAAAGGGGGGCCCAAAAAAAATGACCCGTTTTTTTTTTCACCTTTCTAACGGTCAGCACCGGTTTGGTTTATCCACCGGAAGACCAAGCCCCACCCCGCCTCAGTTGAAAAGGTACCGTTGTAATGGCTCGGGCGAAAAACCCGTGTTAAAAACGTAGCTCCAACGATTTTTAAAAAAAAAAAAAAAAAAAAAAAAAAAAAAAAAAAAAAAAAAAAAAAAAAAAAAAAAAAAAAAAAAAAAAAAAAAAAAAAAAAAAAAAAAAAAAAAAAAAAAAAAAAAAAAAAAAAAAAAAAAAAAAAAAAAAAAAATTTTTTTTTTTTTTTTTTTTTTTTTTTTTTTTTTTTTTTTTTTTTTTTTTTTTTTTTTTTTTTTTTTTTTTTTTTTTTTTTTTTTTTTTTTTTTTTTTTTTTTTTTTTTTTTTTTTTTTTTTTTTTTTTTTTTTTTTTTTATTGGGGGGGAAAGGAAAGGGGCGGGGGTTTTTTTTTTAACCCCCAAAAAACCCCCAAACTTTCCCCCATTTTCCCCCGGGTTTGGGGGCAAAAACCCCCAATTTGCCTCAAAAAAAACCAAGGATTTCAAAAAAATTTTTTTTTCTGAGGGTTTTAAAAATTTTTTAAAATTTTCGGTTTTTTTCCCGGCCCCCCAATATATGTTGTGTGTGTGTGTGTGTTGTGTGTGTGTTGTGTGTGTGTGATTGTATGTGTGTGTGTGTGCATATGGTGGACTATATATAGTGGGTGCTTCATGCTCAGGGTGATGTGAAGCGATGGTGTGGTAACCTAGTGTAAGTGCTTGCATGCCTAATCGCTTACAGCTGCCAATATTGCTAGCTAATTGCGAAAAAAGGAGCAGCTCTGCATAAGCCTCCCCTGCCAATCCACATGCTTTTCCGTCATCGAGACTCCTGCAGGGACTTCCTCATGGCCTAAACTCAGAGCAGCATGGAGGCCCCATAGTTACGGAGCCATGGCCCACCGGCGTGTGGACACGCCCGGGCTCCCGCTTGCAGCCCCCTCCCCCAAGATAACCCATCGACAACTACCAAAAAAAAATGCCGGGGGGTGAAGTGCTGTTCCTCCCACCCAGCAAACGGGTGGGTCCCATTGGGGAGAGGGGACCCACGTGCGCCCCGGCGGGTGCCAACCCACCATGAGGCCTGTGGGCCAAAGACCTAGGTGACCCCACAGGCGGATGGCGGGCACCACAGTCTGCCGACCTCCTTTATTTGGGACAGTATCGGTAAGGGTAGCAGAAGTGGGGTACACCCAGAGTGACACCCCAAAGGTTTAATCTCAGGCGAGCTATCCAGGTAGACACTTGGAACATCCGGTCCTTGCAGCAGGATGAGCTATCAAAAGAATTGGAGTGGTTGGGAGTTAAGGTGGCTGCCCTCTCTGAGGTGAAAAGACCTGGCATCGGCACGATCAATATGGGTGGGTACACCTACTACGGGGTCAGGCCACAGCGATGGTCTTCACCACCAGGGAGTAGTCATAGACATTTCCAGCTGATTTCAGTCCTCGGTAATTGAAGTAACACTGTTTGATGAGCGTATTATGGCATTGAGACTGAAATATGCTTTTGCCTTCGTGTCTTTTATTGCTGTGTATGCTCCAACTGATGTTTGCAAACTTGATGTGAAAGAGGCGTTCTACACCAAACTCACATCCGTGGCAGACAATTGCCTCCAGCAAGATATTCACATTGTTCTGAGTGACTTCAATGCGGTATCCGGCTACGACCAAGCTGGCTTCGAGATGTCTGTCGGCCCCCTTGGCTCAGGAGCTGATCCTAGCAGCGAGAACAGCCTCTTTCTCCAGGACTTTGTTAGGTCCCAGAAAATGAGAATCTCTGTCTCCTAGTATCAGCACTCCAACTTGCATCGCTGGACATGGTATAGCAATATGGGCACAGTGGCCAAGGAGATCGACCATGTTCTTGTTAGCATGTGTTGGAGGATCCTCCAGAATTGCAGGGTTTAACGGAGTGCTGAGTTTGGTGGCACTGACCATAGGTTGGTTGTGGCTACCCTATGGCTTCACTTCAAAATTCCTTGGATAGACTAAGGGAGGAGGAGTGTGTCCATCGGTTTACCACGGCAGTCTCTGATTGATTTACAGAACATGAAAACCTGATGGACCCAGTTGCTCTGTGGGAGTCCTTCAAGCACAGAACACTCGAAGCAGTGCAGGAATCCGCTGGCATATGCCCAAGGGCAAGGCAGAATTTCATCTACCTGGAGACATTGGAGGCCACTGAAGTGTGTCACATGGCTCATCAGGAATCTTCCTGAAGAGGTTGAAGGCCATTTCTTGGTAAATGACCACCCTGCCTATGAAGCCCTGAGAAATCTAATGTCTAAACCTTCCTTGCAGATGACTGCAGGTCACTCAGTGGATGGACAGATCATCTCAGATTATGTTGGGGTTCGTGACCCAACCATCAGCAAGGTTAGGATAGCGATTTCCAAGCTGAAGTGTGGGAAAGTTACAGGCATATGTGAAATCCCTCCTGAAACTGCTAAAGGCTGGGGGGTAAACCTATGGCACAGGGTTTGCATCGTCTTGACTGCCATCTGCAGTGCACCATCCCCTGACTGTTAGAGCTGGTCATCCTCTCTGGAAGGGGAAAGGAATCGTCGGCAGTCTGGCCATTCACGAAGGGATTTTCC
>NW_023663188.1:5000-10000 GCF_015228065.2 Penaeus monodon
CAGACCTTTGGGGCGAGTGCTTCACCAATTCCATTAGGATGCCCTCAAAAACTGCCCTGGTGGCAACACTGAAGAGAGGTGGAGTCACATCCGTGTTTCATCTACAACTCTGCAATGGACACTTCGGCAAGAGAGAGAGCAGAACCCGGATTGGTTCAAAAGCCGGCATTGCTGAACTAGAGCCAGCAATTGAGGCCAAGAGAGCTGCCCTCATTAATCACAAAGGGAGCCTTCTGTGAAGTCACTCGCTGCACTCAGGAAGCCAGGAACGACGCCCAACGGATCGTTCGGCGCTGCGCAAATGACTACTGGATCAACCTTTGTGAGAGTATCCAGCTCTCTGATGACTGTGGCAATATTCGTGGCATGTATGAAGGCATGAAGAAGGCCTTCAGCCCAAGCATAAAAAAGATCGCGCCCCTGAAATCAACTGCCGGGCGACATCATAACAGACCGCAGCAAGCAGATGGAGAGATGGGCTGAACACTACCAGGAGCTCTACTCAAGGGGAAAAACGGGTCAAAAGCCGCAAGCTGCCGAGAACACCGCCAGCCTCCCTGTCATGGAGGAGCTAGCGCTCCCCCCTCCGTAGATGAACTGAGCAAGGCTATCGACTCCCTAGCCTGCGGCAAAGCTCCAGGAAAAAAATGGCATCCCACCTGAAGTCATCAAAGGGGGGAAAGAAGACTGCTCTCCTTTACCATCTGCACCAGCTTTCTGCAGCAGTGCTGGGAAGAAGGAACAGTGCCCCAGAGATGCGCGATGCCAACATCGTCACTCTATACAAGAACAAGGCGACCGCAGCGAATGTAACAACTACCATGGGATATCCCTCCTCAGCATTGTTGGGGAAGGCCTTCGCCCGTGTAGTCCTCAACAGACTGCAGTTGCTCACAGAGCGTGTATACCCCGAGGCCCCAGTTGTGGGTTTAGGGGCAGGGAAGATCAACCATCGACATGATCTTCTCCCTACGACAGATCCAGGAGAAATGCCGCGAACAGAGCGACCGCTTTACATCGCATTTATTGACCTAACCAAGGCCTTCGACCTCGTCAGCAGGAACGGCCTTTTCACTCTGCTGCGAAGATTGGATGCCCCCCCAAGCTCCTGAGGATGATAACGTCTTTCCATAAGACATGCAGGGCACTGTACAGTATGATGGTTCCTCCTCGGACCCATTTTCCAATCAAGAGCGGGTGAAACAAGGTTTCGTACTCGCTCCGACACTCTTCGGGAAACTTCTTCTCTTTGCTGCTGTCCTACGCCTTCAGCCAGTCAGAGGACGGAGTGTACATTCACACCAGAAGCGACGGCAGCCTCTTTCAAACTTGCCCGCCTCCGAGCTAAGACCAAAGTGAGGCAGGTACTCAAAACGTGAGATGCTCTTCGCTGATGATGCAGTACTGACGGGACACTCTGAAGAAGCATTGCAGCGACTCATCAACTGCTTCGCGCATGCATGCAGAGAGTTTGGCCTTTACCATCAGCCTAAAGAAGACAAAAAATCCTGGGGCCCAAAATGTGAGCAGTACCCCAACCCACCATTGGGTGATTACACCCTCGATGGGCGTCGAGGACTTTACGTACCTAGGCTCCACCATTGCCCCGCAACCTCTCCCTGGACGCCGAACTCAACAAGCGCATCGGCAAGGCGGCAACTGCCACGGCTCGCCTGGCAAAGAGGGTCTGGGACAACAAGAAACTGACCACCAACACCAAGATGAAGGTGTACCAGGCCTGCGTGCTCAGCACGCTGCTCTACGGCAGCGAGTCTTGGACCCTCTACTCCCGCCAAGAGTGCAGGCCAGTACCCTCCATCTGCGCAACCTCAGGAGGGATCCCGGGAATCACCTGGCAGGACCGCGTCCCAAACAAGAACGTCCTTGATCAAGCAGGCATCCCGAGCATGTTCGTCCTGCTCACCCAGCGTCGGCTCCGGTGGCTTGGCCATGTCAGGAGAATGGACGATGGGAGGATCCCCAAAGACATTCTGTTTGGCGAGCTCGCCACTGGCTCCAGACCTACAGGAAGACCTCTCCTACGCTTCAAGGATGTCTGTAAGCGAGAATGAGGGGAGGTGACATCAGTGGCTGAAGACCACAGTAGCTGGAGAAGTGCTGTGAAAACCTGCACAATAAGGAGTGAGGAGAGGAGAGACCAACATAGGGAAGAGGGGAGAGACTGCAGACGACCAGAGGGGAGCATCATGCCCTCTGGGAAACCCGACGCCACCTATACCTGTGGCAATTTTCAAAAAGAGCCCGCCGATCCAGAATAGGCCTGTACAGTCACAGCAGGCGTTGCAACTCGATAACAGACTGATCCAAGGCGAAAAGAACTCCTTTGCCTTTGAACAGACGATGCCAACAATATATATATATATATTATTATATTATATATATATATATATATATAAATAAAATATTATTATATTATATATATATTTTTAATATATATATTTATTATATATAAAATATATATATTACTTGTGTGTGTGTTTTGGGGTTTGTGTGGTGTGTACATAATATATATATTATAATTTTATATATTATTATATTTTAAAATTATATATATATATATATATATAATATATATTTTAATTTTTAAAATATATAGATATGTTGTGTGTGTGTGGGTCCCAAATTATATTCTTCATTAATGGTTGCTCATGTTTAGCAGCCTGGACCTCCCACCATCCTTCGCCCTAAACTCGTTTTGCGCTTTTCTTTATTGTCCTCGCAACCCGAAATATTTTGATGTTGTCGCTCAGTTTTTTCGGTTTTTCCTTTCCTCTGTTTCCTATCCCCATCCCTTCACAAGTTTTTCCAAATATTTTTCTTCTCATTACTGCCAATAAATTTTAAATTTTCCTCTTGTTCAAGATGTCCAACATCGGTCTTTACAATTTTTTTTTCACACTTCATCTTTCATTTCTTCTCTTTCCACAAATATGCAGTCTCGCTGAAACACCACATTTAAAAACTTTTGATTTTTTCTTGTCTATTACTTCAACACCCCAACCCAAAATCTATGATGCAATTGGAAAACAATGAGAAATAACCTCGCTTTGTCCGTAGTAATGCTCGGTTTTTCCAGATTTTTAGAGCAATTGTGGCGTTTTTGGCAATGGTAATTTTCTTTTTATCTCCGGTGAATCTTATGTTTATTTTAACCCCCGCTCCGATAAAAAAATCTTTCACTTTTTCCCAATCATTCCATTGATTGTAACATTTTTCATAATTGTTCATTGCCGGTTATCTTTAAATCTTCATGATCTTAGTTTTCTTGCTTTAAAGAAACAACCGCCTTTTCGCTTTTTTCTCTAACTTTTCTGTATTTGTTGTAGTTCGTGATACGCTGGCAATCAAAACAATCAGGGGCGTACCTCGTTTTGTATTTTGTATCCTCCAACATCCACAGTTCCTTCAAAATTCTCTAGAGCCCTCTCATAATTGTTTCAGAATATTATAAAGAGGGGGGAGACGAAGAACCCTGTGTACTCCTTTTTTTGACTTAAAAACCATTCTGTTGCCATAAGGGGTTTTACAGCTGCTTTTTTGTTGGCATAAAAGGCTTTTTTTATTTTGGATGATGTTTTGGAAATTTCATATCGTCATAAAATAATAATATATATATATATATATATTATATATATATATATAATATATATATATTATTATAAATAAAATTATAATAATATATAAAATTATATACTAGTGTATTATATATATTTAATATATATATATATATAATATATATATATAATATATAAATATTATTATATATTATAATATGATATAAATAGATTTAAATATTATATATATATATATATATATTAATTATATGTGGGGGTGTGGTGTGTGTGTGTGTTGGTGTGTGTTGGTGTGTTTTTGTGTGTGTGTTTTGTGTTAATATATATATAATATATAAATATATATATATTAATATTGTGTGTGTGTGTGTGTGTGTGTGTTGTGTGTGTGTGTGTGTGTGTGGGTGTGGTTGTGTGTGTGTGGGGTGTTTGTGTGTGTGTGTGGTGTGTTTTAGTATAAAAACAATATCAAGAATAAAATAAGATAAAAATTGTTATAATAATGAAATAGTATGTATGTATATGTATGTTGTATTATTACATATAATGTATGTATATTATATTATTTAATTATTATATTATATATATATATGTGTGGTTGTGGTTTTTGGGTTGTGATAGTAAAAAAAAAATTTTAAGAATAAGTAAAAGCATAAGATATGATGATGATAATAAAAATAATAATGATAATAAAAATAAAAAATTAAAAACGTAAAAATTTGTTTACCTTTTTATCTCTTCTTTCATATTATATATATATATATATATATATATTTATTTATATTAATAATATATATAAATATATATTGTAAAACAATACTAAAAGGGCCGGGGTACACTTCACACCCTGTCCGGCAGCTTCCCTTTCCCTTTTTGGGATGGGACGCAGGTGGGGGGCGGCACTATACATATAATATATATATAAATATATATATATATAATTATATATATAAATATATATATAATAAAATATATAAAATTTATGTGTGTGTGAAAGTATATTTTTAATATATATATATATTTATATATATATTTTATTATATATATTTTTATATATTTTATATTTATTATTATTAAAAAAATATATATTGTATGTATGTATATTATATATATATAAAAAAAAAAAAAAAAAAGGGGAAAAAAAAAAAAAAAAAAGGGGGGGGGGGGGGGGGGGGGTGGGGGTGGGTGTATAAATAATGCCCTTAATATATTAAATAAAATATAAATATAAAAAATAATTTTAAAAATTCATACATATATATTAATATAATAATAAAAAATTATATATATATATATATAATATATTTTCTTCTTTTTTTAACGGTGGTTCATGTTTGAGCCGCCGTGGCACAGCATGATACTTAATTTTCATTTTTTCACGTTGTGATCTCTTGGAGTGATACGGGG
>NW_023663189.1:7500-10000 GCF_015228065.2 Penaeus monodon
TGATAAGAAAAAGAAAAACTTTTACAGAACCCAAATGGTGTATATTGACTACAATGGTCTCAAACTAACTCCTGATAAAACTCAACAAACTTTATAGGCAGTCGATAAAATCCCCACACAAATACAATAATAAAATTTGAAGGCTGTCATATTAAACCAAGCATATCAATTAAGAATCTAGAAATACATATTGAAAACTACATGACTTTTGAACACGCAATGATATTTACCAAAAAGTAATGGGCTTTACTACTATACCTAAATCACGTAAAAAACGATCTCCACTGAGACTAAAATTTTTGGGGTGTTGCACAAACTCTTGCGCTCAGCATTATAAGCTACTGTTCCAACATATGGGGCTAAACCAACAGAATTTCAATACAAAAAGCACAAAACTTTGCCGCAAGAGTGGCAATAGGAAATATAAATAAACATGTCCTCATAACCCCCATATAAACAAATTAAAATAATTCGAAGTTCAACAAAAATGTCATAATGACTCGTGTTTACTGATTCATTGATTCTTTAGAGGTTTGACTTCCTCATTAGTTAAGGGGCCTCTACAAACAACAGGTAACAAAACACGCATTCAAACCAGACATATAAACTATGTGCACGAGAACAGGGCCAAGACAAATGCAAATCTGAGGACCCGAGATCTAGAACACTCTACCGCAAATTATTAGAAGCATCTCCCACCTGATTACTTTCAAAATGAAATTAAAGGAGCATCTTTTCAATTGTCAGTGACATCAGGTATTTAAAGGCAAAGCCAAATAATGTTCCTCTGTTTTAGAATTATGTGACCATCTTATTTTATTTTATAATTTTCCTACTAATGCACTTGATATTGTTTCTACTTTTTCTGTACGACTGTAGGATGTGACTATCTATTTAAAAAGAAGAACCATTGCAATCAATGAAAAAAACTGTTTTGATTTTGACTTACCTTTGGGTATCATGGTAAATTAAAATCAAGAATTTTAAAATAGGGACAATAATAAAATTATTTATATTATTATCCTTATTTTTATTTTTTATTATTTTTATTGTTATTGCTGTTGCTGTTACTAATATTATTATTATTATTATTATTATTATTGTTATTATTATTTTTTTATTATTATTATCATTATTATTTTTATTGGCAATATTATTATTGGCCGTTATTATCATCATTATTATTATCATTATTATTACTATTATCATTATTAATACTATTATTACAACTACTGCTAGTATCATTATAGTAGTAGTAGTAGTAGTAGTAGTTATCGTCTTATTATTATCATTATAATTATTATTAGTAGTGGTATATTATTATCATTATCATTATCTTTATCATTCATTATCATTATTATTATTGTCATTATTATACTAAACTCTCATCATTTTATCATTATCTATACTATTAATATAATTACCATGTTACCCATCATTATTATTATCTTCATTAAGCTTATTACTATAATCATCGTCATTACCCTTTATCATTATCACTATCATTTTATCATTATTAGCAGTAGCAGTAGAAGTAATAGTAGTAATAATGTTTATTTATTTACTTTATTAAGCAATAATAATAATAATAATAATAATAATAATAATAATAATAAAACATAAAAATAATAATAATAATTAATAATTAATTTAAAATAATAATTTAAAATATAATAATAATTAATAATATAATAATAATAATAAGAACAACACAACAATAAAAAATAATATCATCATCATTTCAAATTTAAATTTTTTTTATATTATTTTTTGTTGTTGCTGTTTTTCTTGTGTTTCTTTTATCATTATTTAATGCGATTTTATTATCATCATATAAAAATTGTCGATATAAGAAATTGTGTTTTTTATATAATTTTGTTTTATGTCATATTATTTAATCATATCATTATAAAAAATATTGTCATATTATCTTCATCATTTATTTTTATCCTCTACATTACTATTACAATTAGTATCTCATTTTTTTTTCCATCAACTACACTGGCTAGAAAAAAACTAAAGTAGTCACAAAAAAGAAACCTCAAAACTTTTTACGAAAGTGAGTTTCCAGTTATCGCAATTTAAACAAAAGTGTCGTCAGGAAAAAAATATCATTAGTTTTCCCGACCGCACCGCGTCTCTGTTTTGCCTTCGTAACCAAAGCATATGTTCACAGGTGCTAATCTTGAGAAATACTGTATCTCTGTAAAATGCGGAACCTTTTGGTAAAGAAAATGATGTTAATGCTCTTTTTATGTTTACGAATATTTAAGAGTACTTTTTAGATTAGACCTTATTTAAAACAATAAAAGATAACTATCATTTATATGTCCTAAAGATATTCCTGTAATAAAATTGGTGATAGAAAGAACACAAAAATCATTATCATTTCCAAAAGATGATGTGCAAAAGATTTAACGTGGTCTGTAATTTATAGATAGATAGATAGATAGATAGATAGATACCACGTGTAAGTGTATATATATATACCACGACGACA
>NW_023663189.1:12500-15217 GCF_015228065.2 Penaeus monodon
AAGAATCCATAAGAATTTGTGTCACACGTGTTTGCACAGCGATCATACGGCCATATGTTACAATGTTTCAAAGGTTCTTAAATGTATTACATATTTTATTGCTAGCCCTTATGCGCATCAGTGAGCGGAAATACCCAAGGGAAATTTTTTTGTAATTTCCACATGTTAATGTAAAAATTTAAAAAATTTTAAAATTCATCTTTCTAAAAATTTAACAGAGAAAAAAAACATCATACAGCGGGGTTTAAGAATTAAAAGAAAACAAAGTAACAGAACTCCCCAAAAAAACACACACAAAAACAAAAAAAAAAAAAAAAAATAAAAAAAACAGTTGCTTTAGACTGTAAAAAATGTTTCCTCAGAAAAAAAGAGACAAAAGAAGAACTAAAAACAAATCATAACAAAATTACCTATAGTCAGGGTTTTTCTTTTCTATTGTTATTTTTATTAGCAGTTTATTTTTATCATTACATTGTTAGATTTTTATTATTTTTATTATTATTATTATTATCATTAATATTTTATTTTGTTATTATTTTTATTATTATTTTACATTTTTATTATCATTTTTACTATCTCATGTTTTATTTTTCACATCATCATCATTATCATTATATTATCATTATCATTACCCCAAAATTTCATCATAATCACATTATCATCATCTTTTCATCATCA
Organism: Penaeus monodon; assembly: GCF_015228065.2. Lineage (NCBI taxonomy): Eukaryota > Metazoa > Arthropoda > Malacostraca > Decapoda > Penaeidae > Penaeus > Penaeus monodon. The sequence continues at coordinate 13,179 of NW_023663189.1, forward strand.
TTACCCTACATTATCATTTCATCATCATTATCATTATCACCTAAACATCTCATCCTTAAATTTATTATTATATTTTTATATTATTTTATTATTATTTTTATTTTTTTTATTATTAATTTTTATCATATTACTATTTTCTTAATTATTATTATTTTATTACTATTATTATTATTTTGATTATTATCACTATTATTATTATTACTTATCATTGTCATTATTTTACATCATCATCACCATCATCATCATCATCTTATCATTATCATTATCGTCATCATTTATCTTTTCATCCTTAATATATTATATATATTTTTATCATTATTATTTTATTATTAATATATTTTTTTTCTATTATTATTATCATTATTATTTTATTATTATTTTTATTTTTATTTTATTATTACTATTTCTATTACTTTACTATTACTTTACTATTTTTATTACTATTTTTATCATTATTATTATTTTATTTTTATTACTATTATCACTATATAATTATTAATATTATCATTGTCATTTTTATTATCATCATCAACCATTTTCACTCATCATTATCATTATCATTATGCAGCATTATCATTATCATTATCTTATCATTTTATTTTTTATCATCATCATTATTATATTTTTACTTTATTATCTTTTATTTATTTTTATTATTTTTTAATTATTTTTTTTTATTTTTGTTATTATTGTTATTATTATTATTATTGTCATTATAAATTTTTTTTATTATTATTATTATTATTATTATTTTTATTATTTTATTATTATTATCACATATCTCATCATTATTATAATTATTACTTTTTATTTCCTTATTTTTTTTTTAGTAGTAGTATTTTTATTATTTTATCATTACTACTCTATACTACTACTACTATATACACTACTACGTTATTTTATTATTTTTTTATTATTTTTATTATTTTTATTATTATTATTTTCTCTTATTATTATTATTTTATTTTTATAATTATTGTAATTTCTGTTTTGTTTTTCTATTATTTTGTCATCTCATTATTCTTATCATTATTATCATCGTAATATCATTTAATCTATAGTCAAAATTTTATTGTTTTGTTGTTGTTTTTTGGGGGTTTTTTTATATTACTAATAAATAAAATGATGATAATTTATAATTGGTCATTATCATTTTTATTATTTTCTAAACTTCATCTAACATCTTTTATTATCATTTTTTTCGTTATTACACATTAAAAAATGCTATATTATTTTTTTTTCTCTCATTAATATTATTTTAATATTTTAAAGATCATTATTATTTCATTATTATCATAACTATTAAAAATTTATCTTTATATTTTTTCATTATTAATCCTTATCCCTTTTCATTATCATTATCATTATCATTATCATTTCATTTTCATTAATATTTTTTATATTATTATTATTTTTATTATTATTTTTATTTTTAATTTTTATTATTATTATCAATATTATTACTAATATATTTTTTATTGTTGTTGTTGTTGTTGTTGTTTTGTTGTTGTTATTTTCTATAATAAAATTATCATCATCATTATATTATATTTTTTTTTTTAAACTTATTACTACAGGGGTTTTATTATCTTATCATTTTTTTTACTATTTTTACTACTCTCATCATAAATTTTTTTTTTATTGTTTTTTTATATCATCATCACTTATCATTTCATTATCATCATCATCTCATCATCACATCATCTTCAAATTTTTACTATTACTATTTTTTTATTATTATCATTATCAAAACTTCCTACAAGTTTCATTTTCATTATCATTTTTTTAAGATCTTTTTTACACATCATCATTTTTCCATTTTTATTTTATTATTTTATCGTTGTTTTATGTTATCATTATAATCATTATTTTTATTTTTATTATTATTATTATCATTATTATTATTATTAAATTTTATTTAAAAATCATTTCATTATCATTATCATTTCATTATTATTATTTTTTAATCTAAATTTTTATTAAATTATATTATTATTATTACATTTTTTTTATTATTTTATTATTATTATTATTATTAA
>NW_023663190.1:0-15217 GCF_015228065.2 Penaeus monodon
TGGCAACCTTTCCTCCCAGGGGAGGGTGTCCCCTGGGGCCCTTTACGTGACTGCCTTACGGTGCCTTTGATTTCCCCTCTTTGCAGGACGGGTATGGCGACCTCTCATGACTGCCACTCTAAAATTTTTCCTATATAAACGAAAAACGGTGGGAGCCCTCCCTTTGACCTTTAAGCCACCTTCCCCCCTTCTTTCATAAGCACCTGCTGCTGAACCTTGACCCACCTCACCCAAGCTGGGGCATGACCGGAACTGTCTAGAATTACATAAACGGAGAGTCCACTTTTGTGAGGTGGCTCCCCAATGATCTTCAAAATACTGAGATGGCATCAAAACCCCTTTCAAATCCACTCTGGTTTCAAAGTGAGGGTAGCCAAACCCGAACAACTATCCTTCGACGGAAGGCCAAAAAGTTGAAAGAACATGGTTTCAACCCCTCCCCTCACCGAAACGAAGGCAAAGGGGCCGGTCGTGAAAAAAAGATCGATAACATCTTCCCTCGTGTGATTTATCGGCCTAAAGTTCCCCCAAAAAGGGGTCACTGCCCTTGAGGTTTACAATTTTGAATCGCAAGATTCGTGTCTCTGCCCCAAAGGAAGCCCAAAAAATTTCTTTCACGTGGGATCATGATGTTTAATACTGGGTATAAAACCTATCACTGCATAGAAAACGTTAAGTAGATTAAATAAATTAAAACCCTTTTTTTTAAACTACGTTTTTCAATTATTTACTTCATAAAGTAGGTCAAAAAAGTTGTTTATCTTCACTTCTTCTTTATTAAAATTTACTTATCGTTTTTTATAATTGCATTTTAAACCCCTCGCTATATCTCTGACGGAAAAAATAAAACAAAGGCAAAACCAAAAACCCATTTTATTAAAATTAAAACCAAAACACAAAAAAAAAAAAAAATACCTCGGAAAAACTAAAAGCACGCAAAATCCCATAAAAACGGGCCCCTTTAATAAAACAATAGAAAAAAATACCTCTAATACTGCAGATTCACTGTAAAGACTTCATAAAACGCACGTAAAAAAAATAAAAACAATAAAATGTTTAAATCTTAGAAAAACGGCGGTTACTGGGGGATACCCGACCGAGTTAACGAGTCGTGCCTGAGCGAATTCAAGCAAGGGGGTTGACCCCCCTTATACAACGAGGTCGTGCCCAGGAGATATTCGCGCATCTAGACTCTCTTTTTTTTTTTTTTTTTTTTTTTTAAGGGGGCTCATGAGGAAAAATTTTACTAGTTAATATAAACATAAAAAAAAGAAAAAATTCAAAAATTAAAAATAAACGGAAAAAATTTTTCCGTGGCCTCCCTAAGGATTTGCGCCAAATGCCGTTAAGTTTTCCCTCTGCCTTGCCCGTCGCCTTTGGCGCCATTTTGATATCATCGTTTTTACGAGGGCAACCCCCCGACGTTATCCCTCGCGGGCCCGAGTGGGACATCGAGCTCTTTACTTTGGATATTTTGGGGCCAAATCCCCTAAATACAAACTGTCCGGGCTCTCCCATCCTCCCAGCGCCCCATCAGCGTACCGCCCTGCGCCTCCATCTCCCTTCGTCAATCCCACGCCCTGGTCCGTACTTGTAATATTAGTCGCGGAGACTTTTAGGGGGTTTAGGATATCGGGGGGGTTGGGGTTTCGCCAAAAGGAGCAGTGGAGGGGGCAGCTCACTAAAAAACCCTTTTCGTTTTGTACGCCCTACCTAGAAAGGGAACGCGATTTTTTTAGAATTTTTCACGTATTTCAGTTTGTAATGTCTTTTAATTACAATCTTATTGTTTGTTTTTGTTTAAAAAGACAAATCGCAAAAGTTTCTATGTCTTTTACGCATTATTCAAATACAATTCACTCTACTTTAATTCAAAAATGACGGTAGACGAAACCAAATAGGGTCTGAGCCATGACGTGTCTGGTGGGATTGACTTTTGGGTAGGATGAACATCTTCAAAAACTTTTTGTATCTCACCCAGGCTAAAAATTTTAAATCAAAAGGGAAAACTATCTTAAAATTTTTACAGACAATAACAGTACGGCAAAGTGGCTTTTTTAAAAAGATATAAGGGGCGTAAGATTTGCATTCGTGTCAATTTTTTTTAGTCTTGCATGATTCTTCTTTTTAATAAAAGTTTAACGGGAAAATCAGTGTTTTTTTTAACGTCTATTTCAAAAAGTTTTAAACCCGTTTTCCCTTTGCTGGACGCACACTTAGACGCAAAACTTTCAAAATATTTCAATACTTTTTGGGGAATTTGTTTCTAATACGAATCGTATATATTTTTTTCATATAACTTCAAATTAATCATTAAAATAAAGATAAAATAAATAAGATGTCGCTGAAACGACAAGGGAATTATTCTGTACCGCCTGGTGATATTTAACGTGTGCGGGGGTGCGTGTGTCGGTGCGTGTGCGTGTGCGGTGTGTGTATGTGTGGTGGGTTGTATAATATGTGTGTGTGTGTGTTGTGTTGTGTTGTGTGTGTGTGTGTGTTGAGTTTTTGAAAATATATTATATTATATATATATTATTATATATATATATTATATAATATATATATATATAATTTTTGTTTTTGTGTGTGGGGTTTGTGTGTGTGTGTGGTGTTGGGGTTGTGTGTTGTGTGTGTGTGGGGGGGTTGTATAAATATAATTTTTTCTATATAATATATTATATATATTATATTTATTTATTTATATTTTGTGTGTGTGGTGTGTGTGTGGTGTGTGTGTGTGGTGTGTGTGTGTGTGTGTGTGTGGTTTTTGTTGGGGGTGTGTTGTGTGTGTGTTACGTATTGTGTTTTTTTTTATCTAATTTTTTTTTTATATTTATTTTATTTATATAGTTCTGTGTGGAAATTTTATTATTATATTAATTTTCATTATATCTATTCTATCTATCTTTTATACTATCTTTTTATATATTATATATATAATATATATATATATTATTTTAAAATTTAAATGTGTGCTTGTGTGTGTGTTGTGTTGTGGTGTGTGTGTGTGTGTGTGTGTGTGTGTGGGGGTGTGTGTGTGTGGGTAAAATTTTTAAATTTATATATATATTATATTTTAATAAATTTATTATTATATATCTATATATATTTATATATTATTTAAAATGTGTGTGTGTTGTGTGTGGAGAGAGGAGAGAGAGAGAGGAGAGAGAGAGAGGAGGAAAAGGAAGAGCAAAAAAGGGAGAACTAGACGGCAAAAAGAAAAGATGGCGAGTGGGTGTACAATGACATCTATTGTGACTTGAAATCACTTTCGAACTCTCTGTTCATAAAGGGAAAACCTTTTGTTTCCCATAGTTGTATTTTCTATCCCATCTTGATTATTTATATACAGTATACGCAGATATGTATTTTTATGGATAAAAAGACAATGAAAAGGTTGCTATGTGTTTGTATTTATGTGTATTATTTAAATTTTATGTATGTGTGTGTGATTTTATGTATGTGTGTGTAAGTGTATGTGTATGGTGTTATAGTTATGTGTTGTGTGTGTGTGTGCCATGTGTGTGTGCGTGTGTTCGGTTTCCGTATATTTGTGATGGTCTGCTTCCTTCCAAAAATCCTCTTATTTAAAAATATGTCCAAAAAAAATTTTTCTAAACGTAACACAAAAAGAAAAAAACTCTCTCTCTTCTATCTTCCTATCTATCATCTATCTTCTATCTATCTTCTATCTTCTCTCTCTCTGTCTCAGAACCCTGACTCTCTGTTCTCTGCTCTCTGATTCTCTCTCTCTGATCCTGACTCTTTTACTCTTTGCTCTTTGACTCTTTTATCTCTGCCTCCGCCCCTCTGACTCTCGATCTCTGATCTCTCTCTCTCTCTCCTCTCTCTATATTTTTATTTTATAATTATATATATTAACATAATTTTACTATATTTTTTTTCTTTTTTTTTTTCTTTTTAGGGGTTTAAAAGGGAGTCCCCATAAGGGGGACTTAAATAGAAGGAGTTGGGATCCATAATTTATTTTTCATATTAGTGAATTTTTTTCCTTAAAATATCTCAAAACCCCTGATTCTCTGACTCCTGATTTTCTACTCTCTGATCTCTGCTCTTTTTCTTTTGACTCTTTGACTCTTTGACTCTTTACTCTTTACTCCTGATCTCGACTCCGACTCTCTCTCTCTCTCTCTCTCTCTCTCTCTCTCTTATTATATATTAAAATTTTATAATAATATAATATTTTTTTTCTTTTTTTTTTTTTCTTTTTTAGGGGTTTGAAGGTATCCCAAAGGTACTTAAAAACGAAAGGGGGTTGGTATCCATAATTGTTTGCATATTATGAAATTTTTTCCTTAAAATATCTCAGACACTCTGTTCTCTGACTCCTGATTCTCTGACTCTCTACTCTCTGCTCTTTGACTCTTTGACCCTTTTACTTTTGACTCTTTACTCTTTGACTCTTTGACTCTCACCTCTGACTCTCTGACTCTCTGATCTCTCTGACTTCTCTCTCTCTCTCTCTCTCCTCTATATTAAAATATATTATATACATTATATACATTTTTTTTTTTTCTTTTTTTTTTTTTCTTTTGTAGGGGGTTTTTGAAAGTAGTCCTCCAAAGGGGTGCATTAAATACGAAGGATTGGTACCAAAATTGTTTTTGCATATTGTGAATTTTTCCCTAATAACTCTTTTATTAGTTTCACAGTAATAAATATATAGTTGAAACATCAAATGTATTTCCCCTTCGATAAAATATTTTTGTTTAGAGGAAAAAAAGTTCTTTAATTTCATTTTTTTTGCGTTCATCCTATCTGATAAGTATAGGATCTCTGTTCAGAATCTTTTCATCTAGTACCTCTCTCTGCTCTCTGTCTCTTTTCGGGGCATTTTTTTCTTTCTAAATACAGAGAACTATGTATTAAAAAGGCATTCTGTATTGTTGGATTTTTATATCATATTTTTTTATGTGTGCGGGGAAAGGGGTGTTGTCGCGGCAGTGTTTTGTGTATTTGTTTTTTTTTTAAAGCATGTGGCCCTTTAAATTTTTTTTCCTTTTTTATACGTTTAGAAGGGAACTTATGTAATTTATGTTTTTTATTTTAAAAAAAAGAGATTCACAAAACTTTAAATATTTTAAAATAAAATCCCTTCCTAATATCAAATAACTGCTATTTCAAAAACCTAGAAAATTTAAAACATTTAAAAGATGAATCTTTTATAGTTAAAAAGGTCCTCAGTCAAAATTAAATATTTATCAAAGTACTTTGTATTATGATTATCATTCTGTTATTATTTTTTTATTGTTGTAAAAAAAAAGTACAAAATTTTTTTAAGAGGCCCGTTTGTCCCATGAAATTCAAAATGTTTATTACTTTAAACTTTTTTATCATGACAGGTAATGTAAATTTTTCAAATATCTTATAGTTCTCCTAATTCCATTTTCAATGGAAGTTTGATCCGTCAGGAAAAAATTCTGTCAAATAATTATATATTATTATAGATGGGAGATGATTACTATAAATCATCTATATTTATTTTCTATGTATATTATATTTTTACATCATGTTTTTGTTATTTTTACACACACACACATAATGTTATAATTTTATATAATATTATATAATAATATATTTTTTATATATATTTATTATGTATAAAATATTTAATATTATATATATATACCATGTGTATATATTCACATGTGTATATATATACACATGTTATATTTACACTGTGTATATATATACACATGTTTTATATATTACAAATGTTATATAAAATATACCATGTGTAATATATATAAACCCCGTTTATATATTACCATTATTGTATAATATACAATATATTATTATACATGTGTATTAAAACACATGTTATAATTTACCATTTATATATTATAAACATGTTATATATATAAAACGCATTTTATATATATATACATGTGTATATTAAAATTATAACCATGTGATATAAATTTTACAATGTGTATAATATATACACATGTGTTATATATAACACATTGTATATAATAATACACATGTGTTTAAAAAAATCCATGTGTATATATATATACACATTTAATAATATAACCCCAAATTTTTAAAAATAACACATGTGATATATATATACACATGTGTATATTAAAATCACTGTTATATATTCCATTGTATTATATCATGTGTATAATAACTGTGTATATATTGTAATTTTAAAGTGGTTTTTTATGTATTAAAATGTATTTTTATTTATATTAAAGTTTTATAATGTTTTAAAAATTATTATTTTATTAATTTTTTTTACATATGTAATAATTTTTGTTTATCAAAATATACTTATGTATTATATGTATATATATATCGCATAATATAAATAGATTTAATCGTCATATTTTTCTATCTAGCTTTTATATTATATATATATATATATATTATATATATAAATATATTATAAAAAATGGTAAATGGGAAAAAACATGCATTAAGAGTACTATCAATATATTATGTAAATTGTTACATATATATTTAAAATACTATATTATGTAATATATAAATTTTTTTTTTTTATAATATTATGTTATATACATATAATGTATATATAACATATAATTATTATACCTATATTAATTTTTACATTATATTTATAATACATAATATGTTATATAATACATATATATTATATATTAATTTATTTATATATACTATATAGTATTATACTTTATGTATATACTATATATGTTATATCAATTTTTTTATATATACATATATAAGTGTTAAACTATATTCAAAATATGTATAATACATTTGTTATATAACATATTATACATTTGTATTTATCATAATATTAATTATACCTTTTAAAATTTTTATTCCTATATACCTTATTGTATATATATACAAATATGTTTAAAAATACATATATAGTATTATATACTATATTGTAAAAAAAAAAAAATTATATATTTAAAAAATTATACTATATATTTAAAATATACATATAATGTTATTACATATATTGTTTATAATATATATGTTTTATTCATATATAATGTAGATATACATCATCTGTGTAAATTTTTAAATTTTAAACCCATGCCGACGGGGAAAAAGAATAAAAAAAAATGGGGGAAAAAGCTGTGCTCCTTTTTTTATTGTTTTTTTGAAATGAATCTCACAAGAGGGCCTCTGCTAGTGTTTAGCCAAAAAGGGGGAAATTTTATAAAATCTTGTGACTTACTGTTTCCCCCTTTCCTTGTATTGACGGGGAAACAAATTTACTAGTGCTATGAATATGTTTTTTTTTTTTTTTTTTTTTTTTTTTTTTTGACTCGGGGTATGAAATCTTGATGACAAACACCTTTTTAAAAAACGCGTAAAAATAAATACTAAGTTTTTGGCCCCCAAGAGCTACCCTGGAGCCCGGGGCCCTCGTCTCGCTTGACATTTTTTTCCCTTTTTTTCCCTTAAAGTAAAAAAAAGAAAAGTAAAAACCTGAAAATTAAACAGATCTTTATTTGTTTTTGCCAGCACCTTCAGGGGCTTTTTTTTTTGGGGTTGACACAAAGACTACAGAAATTTGTAGTAAGCACCCCCCTCGGGACCCGCACTCTCTTCAAACACCGGGGTTTTCCCTTTTGGGCTTTTGACCCCTGGGTAGGAGGCCCAAGTAGCCCTGGGGAAACCCCTTTTGGCGCACTTTTTTTTTTTCCCTCAAATTTTTTTTTAAACCTTTAATGTGATTTTCCCTTGAGCCCCGGATTTTCCTCGGAGCTCCCGTATTCCCTTGGGGGGTGGGCATCTACTTCCCGTCCTTCCCCTTTGGGCAATTTCGGGGGGTAGGGAAGTTTCCCCACAAACTCAAATCCCTCGCTTTTGGTTTTGGAGAACGAAAACGTGGCTTCCACTGGGGGGTTTACGGGAAAAATAAACTGCCCTTAAACTCTCTTAGTATTGCTGTTGGGGTTTGATCCCAAAAAATTTTGGGACCCTTTTAAATCCCCTTCGGGACAACTTTTTGAGAAAGGGGGTTCTGACCGGGTTTCCGAGGGCCCAGATGGATGACCCCCCGGCTCCCCCTTTCCTCCTCCTCAAGGGGGGGGGGGCCCGACCCCCAGGGGCCCCCAACTCTAAGACAAACTCGATTTCTGAAAACGGACCCCCCACTAACGACAAACAAAGACCATTTTTTCAAAATCCCACCTGAGAATAGGGGGTTCCGGGAATGAAAAATGCTGAATGAAAATAAATCGCTTCTAACGAAAACCCCCTTCATCATCAAAAAGCCCTTTGATGGCAGTGGACGCGATTTTGATTTTGTAAAAAAATTTGCGAGAGGGAAGGGCCTCCTTTTTTAAGTAAATTAAACCCCCCAGTTTAAAGGATTTTTTAAAGCGGGCCGAAATTCTGATCTTGGGTTTAAAAATTTAACTACCCTTTTGGCCCCAAAATTTACCTGTGGGAGAAATCTTTCACGGGGATTTGGGCCCGATGGAATAAATGAAATTCTTGGGGCCCATAAAGGAAACCCAAAGGGTAGGGGACTTTCATTGTTTTTCCCCAAAAAAAAAGGGGGCCCCGGGAATTTTCAACGAAAACGGGACGTTTTTTTTTTCCTTTTGTTTTTAAAAAAACCCCAAGAAGGTCAACGCCCTTTTTATAAAACGGGGTTTAAAGTAAAAACCTTATATCCAAAAGCCAAGCATTGTATAGATCCCAAAAATTGGGACACATCATTTAAAGATGTAATGTTTAAAGATTCGGTAAATTTGTTTGCCCGGAAATGGGCTAAAGCCCTTTAAAAACCACCCACTGAAACTAACCAATTTTCCCAAATTTTCAAACTTGGGGTCCCCATCAGTCAGGACTGCTGATGTAGGTCCTGAAAAAGGAGACGAGACTTTTAGCTTTTTTGGGAAAAAGTACGAAGTTTTATACTGAAGCTAAAAGGAAATTTGGAAAGTTTGACACACAAACCCGATCCCTTCCTATGTTTAGCATTTAACAAACACCCCCCCTAGTGAAAGTAATGTCAGTAAACGCTTCAGTTTAAGGATAAAGAAAATTTGGCTAAACTTAAACAGAAAACCGTTAAAAAATTTAAAATTTTAAAAAGTACTCACCTGCCAAAATTGGTTGTAAAATGACTGCATAAACCCGGGCAAAAACATAAATAAGGAGGATGACTCTAAATCACAGTCCGGGCGCCCCTTCCCCGTCCGGGCTACTCCTGAAAGGGGACTTTCGTCTGGCTCGCGATGGGCTTCCTCGTGAGAAAAGCATTTGCGAATCTGTCAGCCCGTCCTCCCCCCGCCAGGGGGTGCAGACATGGAGGTTTCCGTCCCCAAAACCCATCCCGGGGAAGGCCCCCGGGAAGCGGGGGAGAGGGGGCTTCTCCCCCCCCCCCCCCCCCCCCAAAAAAAAAAAAAAAAAACTGGGGGGCCGGGCCCACTTCCAAACCCCATAAAACGTAATCTTCCCCGTCGCCATTATACAATGGAACTGCAAAGTTTTAGATCTAAAGAAAATGCCTTTTAAACAAATTACCTCGTCCTATGCCCCGATTTTAAGTTCCCCCAAAAACCCCATTTAAACCACCTCGTCTCTGAGAGGTGTTTTGCTGAGGAACTACCCTTTATTTGGGAAGGATCGTAGGGAAAGGGGTGGAGGGGGACCCGGCCCAGGGTACATCCCCCAAAAACCCCTTTTTTTTAAACGAAGTGACTATTGATTCTACTTTGGAGTTTGCCCGCATGAAAAGGAAAAAATTTTAAGGGCAGTATCGGGCTATTTTTTTTCACTTTATTGTCCACCTGAGGCAGTGATAGCCTTGATGATCTCTTTGCTCTTCAGGAAGGGCCCTCCCACAAAATAATGAAATTTTTTTAGTTTGTTTTTAAATGCCATCATCTTTTAGGGGTTTTCCCTGGGGGTGGTGGTAGGGTGGAAAAGTAGTGAAGTTGCTTAATGAGCCCTGATTTAATCCTTTTTAATGATGGTAGTCCAAAACGGGTGGACGATAATCCCTTTAATTTGGGATTTTTAATTGACTTATCACTTTTCTCTTCACAATAGCCGGGCCAAGGGGCCCTGGGGGCACACCATTGACGATCTTTGGGGAAGCGATCAATCTTCCTATTTTTAAATTAAATTTCCATGCACACATGAAAAAGCCTTTCCCGCGCCAAAATTTAACGTAAAAAGGGCAGACTGGGTCCCCTTTCACACGGAGGGGCAAACTCGAACTTTTTGGGAGAAACCATTGATGTAAGTAAAAAATTTTCCCCCCCCCAAAAAGAATTCGATTATAAAACAGCATTGCTATCCATTCCTAAAACTTCGACGATAGCTTTAAGCATAGAGTTCCGGGTTTGGACCCCGTTTTGCCCCCGGGGCGCTGGGCCGACGAATAAGGCCTCGGGTTTTTTTCCCAAAAAAAAACTCAAAAATGAAAATTTTTGGCAATTACAAACAACAAGACTAGGGCTCGTGGTAATAAACAACAAAAAGAGACTCCTGGGGAGCTTTGCCCTCAAACATAAACAAAACCCCAAAAATATAAAGGGTTTGGTCCACTATCCCAAAAATAAATAAAAAAAAATCATTTTTTAAAAATCAAAAACATCACCCACGAGGGCAAAAATTTTTCGTTTCACCTAGAGAAAATTGCTAATGCCTCCCCCGGCGTTCTCCATACAACAGCTCACTAATTACCACCCCCCTTTCCCTGCCCAAACCAAGGAGAGGCTGAGCTCCCAAACCAATTCATTTTTGGCCCCCCGGAAGGGACTTTGATTACAATAAAGATCTTTCAATGGATGAGGCCTTTTCCCAGCCCAAACCTGTAGAGGAAAATCCCCCGGCCCCGATGGGATTCGATATGAGATGATAAGCATCTTTTAAACATGAAAGGGCATGATTTAAATTGCTAGAAGTGTACAATGAAATTTTGGAAAAACCCCAAATTTTTCCCAAAATCCTGCACTTCGCCACATCTTTCCCCCCATTGAAAAGGGGGGTGTAATCCCAGACTTTTTCCATCCCCCTCCGCCCAAATTGGGTTGACAAGTTGCTTTTCAAGGGCATGGGAAAGAATTTTTTTAAAAATAGGCTAAATGCTTTTTTAAAATTTCCAAATAAATTTTCTTTTTGACAAGGGAGTGCGGCTTCCCCCAAGGGGCCCAAATCCCCAATCAGCTAGTAAAGCTGGCCCGTCCTAAACAAGAGGCCATTACCAAACAGATTTTTTGGGTTTCAGTAAATTTTTTTATATAGAAAAACCCACGACCTGACATGGGGATAAAGGCCTACTCAGAAAACTTTAAACTTTTGGATTACGTGGAAACTTGCCTTGTTTTATTCAAAATTTCAAATTTTTGACAGAAATTTTGCTGTCAAATTAATTTTTTCCCACAATTTTCCTTTTTTTTTGGCCCTTTTTTTTTCCAGGGCCAAACGGGGTTTCCCCCAAGGAATTTCTTGCCCCCACCAAATTTTTTCTATGTATATCAATACATCTTACCACTTTTCCTCGGAAACTTAAATACTCACTGTACGCTGGGTGATTGTGCATTATGGGGGCCCCCAGCAATAATGCGAATTCCAGCAAATCAAAAATCCAATTGGCCCTGGGTATGATTCATAACTGGGCCTTTCCCGTGGGGGTTTTTAAATTTTCCCCTTCGAAAGAGGGATTGGGGGGAATTTTTTCACATAGGAGGAAAACCGAACATCCGGGTAAAAACTAACAACCCCCTCAAAACCTTTCCCAAAAATTTTGCAAAAATTTTTTGGGCTACTTTTTGATAGAACTCAATTGGAAAGACCACATTGGTTTTTCCGTTTTTAAAAAATAAAAGTTTAAAAGCCTTAATTTTTTAAAAATGCTCCCCTGGTAAAAAAAATGGGGACTGGAAAACCCTCTTTGCTAATGGTATATTTAAAAAACCCCGATTAGGTCTAAAATAGATTATGGGGGCAATCGGGTATGGGTTTGGGACGGAAACAAGTTTGGGAAAAAATTTTTATGCTGTGAGAATGCTTGCTTCGTGTGGGTTTGGGGCCCTTTAAAAAGCCTCGTAACGACGTCTTGAGGTGGAGTCGGAGTACCTCCCCTCCCACTCAGACGCGGGCCCGGTTTTGGGACTTTACCTATGGGGCAAAGGTGGGTCGAGAAACCCGGTCACCCTAAAGGCAATAGTGGCATTAGGGGGGTTTGCCCCCAGACTCCCCGACCTCGTCGAGAAAGTCGGTTAATTCTCTACCATCGATACCCTGGTTTCAAATAAGCGCCATGGGGGAAACCCCCCTTTTTTTATCATGGAAGCCAGGGTTCCATAAGCCCGGGGCCCGGGGGGCCCGGGGGTTTAGGTACGCCAAAGGTTTTTAAGAGATCCTTGTTTAAAAATCTCCCCTTTTTTTATTTTTTTACCGACGGCTCCAAGGGCAATGAAATGTGTTTGGGGGCGGGTTTTATGGTTTGCTGAAAGTGAACTTAAAATTCCGACTGCCAACTGCATCGATTTTTTTTTGGGTGAACTTTTTTGGGCCCTTTTAAAAACCTTGATTTTGCACTATTTAACACCCACGATGAAAAGTTATTTTTTCAGATTCATTAAATTTTACTTTAAAACCATTAAAACATTAGAAACCCCCAAAAAGACCCTTTTGGGTAATATCATTCGTAAAACTACATGGTTCCAATAAATCAAACAAACTAAAATGGGTTCCAGGGCCCCCCTGGTATCCATGGCAAAGAGCAGGGTGAAAAAATTGCCGGGTTTAACGGGGATCTGGACCTTTTGCAAAAGTCCCTACAGATCTCAGGTTTTTGTGTCTCTTTAAAAACAAAATACATCTCCTTGGGAAAGTGAGTGGACCACCCCCCAACTCACCAACAAAATCAAAAACCCCAATAGACTGTGGGGTACGCCCACAGGAAAATCAGAAGGGGGGAGGTTTGTTGGCCCACTCTGGGCAATTTCCACCCAATCACAAAACCTCCTCCCTATTAGAGGGAACTTTTCCCCCCACAATGCCCCACTGTACCACTACCCACCATAAACCCCCCTACTAATAACTGTCCAATTAAAAAAACTCCCCCCAACCCTAAACTACCTTTTTTAAATTAATCCCAACCCAAAAAAAAAGAATTAAAAATAAAAAAACCCTCTCATCAGAGATTTAAAAAAATTATTAGTAAATTAAAACACTTTTTCTAAAGGGGGAAAAAAACTTTATGACCTTATATAGATTGGGTAGAATAAATAGGATCCCTTGGCCTAATAACCTTGGGCCAAATGCCGCTGGTTGATAGCCCAAAAAATTCCAACAAAAAAAAAGCCAAAAAAGAGTTTTTTTTTTTTTTTTTTTTTTGGGGGGGGGGTTTAAATTTGTGGTGGAAACTTTGATGATTGAACAAAGTAAAACCTTAACACAGAAACAACAAATCCCAAAATCCCTTTGCCCCAAGAGCTACCCTGGAAACCCGGGGGCCCCTCTTCTCCCTTTAAAATTGTTGTTCCGAGTTTTTTCTAAAATAAATAAAAATAAAATAAATCCCGGGAATTTCAGCATTTTTTTTGCCTTTTTCCAGCAATTTATTGGGTTTTGTTTTGCAGTGAAACGAGGCTAAGTAAATCGTAGTCCCACCCCCCACCTCAGACCCCCAGCTTTTCTTCTTTCAAACCCGGGGAGCCCTTTGGCTTTGACCCCTGGTAGGGGGGGCCCGTAGTCTGGGCGTCCTTTGGGCGCACTTTTTTCCCTTTTTCTAAAAATTTTTCCCCTTAATTTTGACCTTCCCTGAGCCTCCCCGGGGTTCCTCGTGAAATTTCCCGGGATTCGCTTTTGGGTGGGGATCTACTTTCCCTCCTTCGCCCCTTTGGGAAGTTCGGCGGGAGGAAGTGTCTTTCACATAATTGAACCCTCTGTTTGGGACTGGAGAACGGAACCAGGTTCAATGGACTTTTTTGGTGGTAGAAATTTTAAAGTGCCCTTCCATGGGGAAAAATGCGGACCCGAATGCCCAAGCCGAATGGCCCTACCCTATTTTTTTAATCGTGGGGGTTTTGTTAATTAATACAAATATTATACATTTTTTATAAAAATTTTTAATATAAAAAATTTATTTAATAATTTTGAAATATTAAATTAAACCATTAAAAATTAATAAAATCAAAATAATCATATATATTAAATACAGGAAACAAACAAAACTATTTATTTTATCTTACTATAACAAAAACATACTAAATTAAAATATTTTTTATAATTTTATAAATAAAAAATATATTTTAATAATTATTATTTTAAAATTTATAAAATAATAATTATATATATTAATGTTTGGTGGTAAATTTTATTATATAAAAAATTTTATATTTTTTTTTGTTATATAAATTATAATCTTTAAACATCTCTAAATATAAATATTTAATAACTTATTTATATACAACTCAAAAAAAATTTCGGGTTTTAATTAAAAGTAATTCCTAAAAAATATTATATTTTTTAATATTTAAAAATTCAAACTCGTTAAACAATTTTTTTTTTTTTTTTATTTTATATAAATAATTTTTATTATAATTATAAATTATATTTAAAAAACCCCATTATATTAATTTCCCCGATTATATAATAAATAAATTTTATAATCCCCAAAAACCAAATTTTCCCAATTAATTTTTATATATTATATTTTATATTTTTTTCATGATAAAAATTTTAATTATATCTATTAATTTTAATATAATTTTTTGTAAGATATTTTATGTTTGGATGTTTAAAAATTTTGATAGTGTTATATGATAGATAAATAGGTTATTTTATAATTCTTGTTAGTATAATTATTCTCTATTATCCCATTATATTCTTTTTAATTTATTTCTAAAAAGTAATTAGTTTAAAATTTTAAAATTGTATAAGTTTGTTTTATTACCCCCACCCAAAATTTAAGATTTTTCAAAAAAGGGTTGTCATTATTGATCGAGGTTCCACCTTTCCCAAAAGTTCCCGATTAAAATTTTTTGTTAAAAAACCCAAAATGTTTCCTAGTTTCCCCTTTTTTTTTTTAAACCGGGGGGTTATTTAAAAATTCCTTTCCCATTCCAATTTTAAGTACCCCCATTGGAGCCAGGGCGTAAAGGGGCAAATTTTTAAAAGAAATTCCAAGAAAATGGTTACCCAACAAATCTCCAACCCGGGAAAGAAGCTATTGTAAAAGTGCGGGGCCTGATGGGGTTGAAAAGGGGCC
>NW_023663191.1:0-5000 GCF_015228065.2 Penaeus monodon
TAGACCGGACCTCTCCTTCCGCCAGGAGGCCCAGTCCCTGCTTGACCGAACAAAGGCAAGACTGTCTGTCATGAGAGTAATGAGTGGAAGACGCATAGGGGCCAGACACAGAGTACTAAGATCATTCTACGTACATGCTGTCAGGCCCAATGTAGACTATGCCTCCCTCGCTCTGATTGGCATCAAGAGAAAATATAAAGACCGATTGGAGACAGTCCAAAACGAAGCCGCCAGGGTCATTCTGGGTGCCCCAAGGTGGGCGAAGGTCCTCAACCTCCTAGTGGAGACAAACCTTCTCCCCTTGGCCTCACAAATTGATCTAACGGCAGCCCAATTCTTATCAAAGGTCATCCAGGCTCCCAGGAACACAAGCCTAAGACACAAAATAGTCAGACGCCTAGAACAAGATAACGAGCTGTTTGCAAACAACTCCTGGCTGTCTCACACAGCCAGGGTGCTAATACGCCATCAGCTCAAAGAACCACTACTGGCCAAGGGCATGGACTCCCCACACCCTGACTTTGTCGAAGCTCCGCCGTGGGCACAAACCTCGATAGAGTTCTCGGTCATGAGACTGGCAAGCAAAAAGAATGAATATTGTACGCCTAGCCTAAAGGCAGAAACCCAGAGGGTCATTGCAACCATCACCCCTCCGGGGAGCCTGACATATTACACAGACGGATCGGTCGATCCCTTGACCCACACTGCAGGCGCCGTCTTTGCAGCAAGGGATGCCACAATATCCATGAGGGTAACAGACAACGCCTCCTCGCTACAGGCAGAGGTAGTTGCTATCATGGGAGCACTGAGACACGCGTCCAGGAGAAAAGGACACGTGGTCATACACACAGACTCCAAAGGAGCCGTCGACTGTCTTCAGCAGCGCTCACCCACTGACAACATCTACCTCCTGACAACCATCGGCACAATAACACAAAGGATGCTTGCTCAGGGTAGAAGAATTATCATAAACTGGGTTCCCAGCCATATAGGGATCAGAGGCAATGAGCTTGCTGACAGATTAGCCGAAATCGGCCGGGTATGCCCCAAATCCCATGATAATACATCAGAGCCGAAGTTTACTTAGGAGGAAGTGTACGGTGGCGGCCAACTCCTTCCTCCTGCAGCTTCACAGAGAGGAAACGAGACATTCCCCCTCGGCCAGCTGGTACTCAGATGCCACAGGCTATGAACCACTGGCACTCTCTGAAATAAACAACAGAGGTACCGAAGTCATTCTGCACAGAATGCGCCTAGGTTACCACTGTGCATGGCAGATCATACAAACAATAGAACATGAAGAGAGGTGTTGCATGCATTGCGGCGAGCCGAACGCCACACTGATACACTACTTGGAGAATTGCGTGCACACGCAATTCCTAAGACAAACCCCACAGAAACACAGCCCGTCGTGTGGTAAAGAGATTATGCGAGATGCTACACCACGCGCTACAGGAGCGCCTGTGGCAACCCACCGCCACGTGTAAACACCGAGTGTCAGACCAACAAATGAGACAGCATAAAAAGCTGACACAGGGCAGGGCATAAGTGAAAGGCCCGGCGAAGCCAGAACTTCGCAAATCTCAGCAAAGGCAAGGCAAAGGTAATTTTTTTTAAAATTTTATCTGGCAATATTGTGTATTATCTAGGATCTAGGCGGTCTCTAACGGATGACTCGTGATTGGTTACAGTAACTACAAATATATACAAGTGAAAGAAATCCGATTAAGGAAAAGATATTAAAAAAATATTATGAATTATTCAAGGATATAACTAACAAAGAAACTGATTTATCTGCAACAGGTTCCTCTGAAAACAATAACAATTTGCAAAAGAAACACGGATTTTTTATTGTGATAAGAAAAAAAAATGTTTTTCATGCTAGATTCTCAGACCTCAGAGGTTGTTTGTTGTCTTTTGTGCGGGACAGATACACACACACACACCACACACACACACACCACATATATATATACATACATATTATACTATATAGATATAGATATATATTATATATATACTATATATATATATTAATGTATATAAGTAGCTATATGTATTATAATTATATAATATATACCCTACAATATACTATATTATCCAAGATCGTTATATTAGTGAAGTTTTCATTGCTCGAATTTCTCTATTGAGGTTTCCTTTGGCTTCAGAGGCTCAGTTCTATTCGTCAATTGTTATACATTTTATGATAGAAAACTATTCTAATAGTCCAAAAAGTCATTTTCAAGCGAGTTTCAAGGAGTTTGAGCAGTCGCTATGATTATCCCCTCTTCGTTAAATACTAAACAAGTCTTTTAAGACATAGATGCTTGTTGAGTAATCGTTATAGGACTTTTTTTTTTTAAAACTCCTTAGTTGTTAGGTGTTACTGCGCTCTATATATTTCGTGTAAATAACACACATCATACATAAATACATACATACATAATAATATATAGATATATTAAGATATATATATATATTTATATTCTATATACATGTATATTAATTATTATTGTTATATTGATATGTATATATGTGTATATATTTTTCGATTTCTCATATCTGTGTACAATATACGTATATGTATATATATACAAATACATACATACACACACACACACATGTGAACTAGGAATTACACTTGAGGTTAATGTTATCATAGATTCCCAATTTATGATGGGACCTTCATGTTTCTATATTATTATATATATATATATATATATATGTATATATATATATATATATATTATATATATATATATAATATATAACACAACACAATAGATTGATAAATAGAGAGAAATGGGAAAATAATACATATATGTTAATATAACAATCAATAAATAATAAAAATATCAAAATATCATATTATATGTCTATCTGTGTATGTGTGTAAGGAAAATATAAGACAAATAAACGGCATGAATAACTATGGTAAGTGGGCCCATTAAGATTACTAAACAAAGCAATCTAGTCTTAAAAGACTTGTAGTATTTACGACGAAGGGGAGTAAAGTATGCGACGCCCAAACTCCTTGACAAATTCCGAATTTAAGAAGTAAAACGTACGATTTTTCTGCAAATTACATCAGTAATGGTTCATTGCCTTAGAAAATTCACATATATTTATATTCGCTTGAAATGACTGATTGGACCTATTAGAATATTTTTCTATTATACAATGTACAAAACAAAGTGAGGAATGGAAAACCCTGTATGGCTGACTGACCTCTGAAAGGCAGGGAAACCTCATAAATGAAGAATAAATTCAGCAATGAACTTCACTCATATAACGATATGGAGAAATCTCATATATATATGTTTTATTACAGTTATAAGTACATAAAGATACGCTATATACATATATATATAGTAACTGTCCACAATACACACTACAACCTCCCAGGTCGCAGAATCAGTTATTTTTTCTTATCACAACAATAAAAAATCAGTGTTTCTTTTGCCAAATTGATGTTCTCAGAGGAACCGTTGCAGATAATTTTTTTCGTGGTATTTATAATTTGAAATCATAACTTTTTGTTATCATTTCTTAATTCGGGATTTTCGTGGTGTAGATATGTGGAGAATTACTTAAACCGATCACAGTATCATTAGAGACGACCTCGGCATTCATGGAAACTTAATAATTACCAAGTGATACCAGATAAAATCGTAAAAAACACATTAGATACACACACAATTACACAACATACACCCTACACACATACACACCACACACTTACCACACACATACAACCTTATACACACATAACATACAACATATATATACAATCTATAAATATGTGAAATTACATATTTTTGCCCACATATATATATATATATATATATATATATATTATATATATATATATATAGATTTATATATATATGTAGGTGTAGAGACGGAATGATGGCCCTAAAAAAGTATGGTAGGTGGCGAGTTAGGGGTGTAAGGTAGACAAACCAAATATGTCTAGATCCTTTCTTCTATTGTATGATGGAGTACGAGCTGCGCCGCAGGAGGGGTGTGTCCTTGCTCCTTTCATATCATACCAATGGTCTAAAGTGGGCATAGATCACCATGCTTAACATATGACAATCACTGTGATGAAAGATAGTGTTACAACAATGCATAGCTCTTGGGAAGGGATTAGAAAATAAAACCAGGAATGTCTTTCGTGTGGCAACGAGAGACGAATAAACAGGTTTAAAGCAAGGGACATACTATTATCTGTATGTGTGTGTGTGGGAATATAGGCTTGTGACAATACATAAGATCTTACAAGTCATTGTAAAAAATAACAAAGAGATAAATAGGGGGAACCAACAATGGCCATACATATTCATGTAACATCACATACATAAAGTGGGGTTACATGTAGGGTAATGTATATATTACATATATGTAGGTTATGTATATATATACATATATGTAGGTATGTATATATTATATATATATATATATATATATATATATATATATATATATATTTGTTATAATATATATATAGGTTTACGTTAGGTAAGTTAGGTTAGTAGTTAGGTTAGTTAGGACACATTACAAATATACATATATACAAACATTTAATTTATATGAAATAATATAAATATATATGCATATGTATATATATAAAAGTAAATCCACACACACTAACACAAACATACACCCACACACATACACAAACACATATATGTGTGTGTGTACATATATATACATATATATATATATATAATTATAAATATGAATATAAGATAAGAGATACATAGAGGTGTATATATACATTTACTTAGCGGTCAGCTTGTAGTGTACCGCCTGTATATATCCCCCACGGTCCCTTACATATGCCATTCTTCTCCCCGATGAGATGAAGGACGGCGTCCACCCTCGCTCCAAGGAGGGGGTTACACCTTCGAACGCCACCTAGGTCGCCCAAAACCCCTCTTCTTATCCACAGTGGGTGAGGATGCCGGTCGCGGTGAGGATGCTGCATTCAATAGAAA
>NW_023663191.1:7500-15215 GCF_015228065.2 Penaeus monodon
CACACACAACTACACATAATATATTTATACACACACACACACCACACACACAACAACACACACACAAACACCCAACACACACACACACCCATTATATATATATATATATATATATATATATAAAATATATATATATTATAAAACACACACACACAAAAACACACACACACACACAATATATATATAATATTAATAATATATATATAGTATGATATCACTAATCTATTTTCTATGAGATAGTATATGTATTAAACACACACACACCACCACACTATATGATAAGATCACTCTTCTCTCCGCCTCTTACACATACACACAGGAGATATAGGGGGAATAAAAGAGTAGTATGGAAAATATATATAAAATCCTATTATATATATTGATATATAGCCTATATAATATATTTATATATTTCAATTAAAATTTATACGGCATAGAAAGAAATCGTTCTATCATGTCACTATAATAGTCATATATATATATTATATTTTATATACTAAGATAAGTATTATTGTAGATAGATTTTATAGATTCTTTTCCAAATGTCTGTACACATGAGATAATATATATATATATAGATATATATATAGATATAATATGTCACTTGTTTATATGATATATTATATATATACTATATATATATATAAGATATAGATATATATCATCAGTTATAATATACAATATCTTTAGTAATATCAATATATACTATATAATATATATATATGATTAGTATTAATATATATACAATATTATTCATATATATATATACATATATATGTATATATATATATATATAATAAAAATATATAAAAAAAAATCAAATAAACTAATTAAAAATGAATAATTAAAATTTCCCCTGAATTAATTAAATGGAAGGAAAAGGATGTAAAAGAGAAGGAGAACCAAAACGGGCAGTTAGGACAGACGAACGAAAAAGGAGGTCATATCAGGTCGGAGATCGGCGGACTATGAGCCGGTGGCGGCATACGGAAGAAGCGGGTTTGGGAACGGTTTCACAAGGAGAAAACCGCTGTTTAAGGAAATTAGGCAGTAGCTTTATAAGGAGGATTCCCATCTGCGGGAGTGGACATCGGCGGAAGGGAAAAACAATCCGCGCTGCTGACCCGTCCATCTGATGACCAGTGTTTCCACTGATGGCAAAAGAGGGCTTTATTGTGTTGTTCCTGGATACAGCGTACTTTATGTTAGACAGACGCTTGGTACGACTGGGCCTGTTTCGCCAAATAACTGCTTATCACAGGAGGCACAAGGAACAGCATAGGTGCCCACCTCGAGAGGAAAGAGGTGGTAGACCAGGTTGCGACCTGATGAGGTGTTCACCTGGCGAAAGATCAGCCTGCAGTGAGAGGGTGAAGAGGGCGACGGAGAGAGTAGATTTCCTCAGTGTAAGGAGCTGAGGACGGCCAAGTGAGGAGTC
This sequence comes from Penaeus monodon, assembly GCF_015228065.2. Classification (NCBI taxonomy): domain Eukaryota; kingdom Metazoa; phylum Arthropoda; class Malacostraca; order Decapoda; family Penaeidae; genus Penaeus; species Penaeus monodon. The sequence goes on from NW_023663191.1 coordinate 8,939, forward strand.
TCTTTTGAGGAGATCGTGAGACTGTAGTCTCATTTTCAATAAAATCTATTTTGTATTGGGTTTTTTCTTCATTGTAAGTCAACGGAAGAGGTTTTGCTATTCTAATAATATAATATATATATATATGATATATATTAATATAATAATATATATATAAATAAATACATAATAAAACAATAAAATACACTACATATATACACACAAACACACACACCAACACAAACACACAAAAAAACACACACACAACACACACACACACAACAACCACACACACAACACACACACACACACACAACACAATATATATGATAATATATATATATATAATAATATATATATATAAAACCAAACATAGAAGATATATATATATAGATAGATATATTATATATCATAATGAATTACATAATATGATATATATTACACACACAATATCATCTATTATCTATCAATCTATATCTCTCATCTATCTAACATATTTTTTACTATACTATCTATAGATATAAAATATATAATATAATATATATAATATTATATATATATATATATATATATATATAAAAAAAAATAAAAAATTATAAAAAATATATTTGTTGGTGTTTTTTTGTTTTTGGTTTTGTTTTTGTTTGTTGTGTTGGTTTTTTTGGTTTTTTTATTTTTTTGGTTAAAAACAACACAACAAACACACATATTCATACATATAAAAATATATATATATATAATATATATAATCTATATATATAACTATATTGTAATAACAATATAAATATATATATAATATAATAAATAAAACTATATATTATATGTATGTGTCACATAGTACTACTACACACATCATAACACAATATATCTTACACACACTACTAACCAAACATATATATATATAATATATATATTATATATATCAACTATATATATATTCATATATATATATATTATATATATATATATTATATTATATATATATATATATATATATTAATATATATATAAATATATATAATACACATACAGATATCATCCATATATCACATATAGATAATTCACTCTTTATTCATATTATATTCAAATACTAACAAAATACAGTATAATGTATATAATATATATATATATATATATATATATATATATATATATATGATATATCAAATATATATATAATATATATATATATATATGTAAATTTATATATTATTTTATATATAATAATTATATATATAATATAAATTTTATATATAATATATATTTAATTTATTTATAGTTTGTATTAGTATATACATTTAGTATAAAAGATATACATATATTTATTTATAAATATATATATATATATTATAATATATATATTATTAATAATTAAAATATAAAATAATGTATATATTTATATTTTTATTTTATTTTATTTATAATTTTTATATTATTTTATTTTATATATAATCTTTACTAAAAAATATAAAAATGTTTTTATATTTTTCTTCATTAGTTGTTCATTTTTACATTATTATTATTTTTTAATTATTATTATTATTTATTATTATTTTATCATCATCACATCATTATTTTTTATTATTTTATTAATTTATTAACTTATTATTATTATTATTATTATTATTATTATTATTAATATTTTTAATTATCTTATAATATTTTAAAGCTGTATAGGTAAAGATAATGTATGGGGGGTTTTATGTTGTATATTAGTGGAGTTTTATATTAGTACAAGTTAAATGTAAAATTTTATACTTTTTTTACAAGTATTATACCCATATAAATACACACACCATTTATTTGCTAAACCCATCCCTCTATAAATAATAAAAATAATAATAAAAAATGATTATTTTATATATTATTATTAGTTTTTTATTATTATTTAAAACAATGTAAAAAAACATTTATAAATGTTTTTTAATAATATATATAATATAAATATTATATATATATAAAATAATATGAATATCATATTTAAAAATAATATATTATAATATATTAATATATATTAAAATTAAAATATATATAATTTAAAAAATATATATTATCATATACACCAAAAATATATACAAAATACATTTATAAAATATTATTTTATATATATTTATTAAAATATATTTTATATAATATATATTATATATATGTATATATATAATTTTATATATATATATATTATATAACATATATATTTAAATATATATTATTTATTTATATATTAATATAATATAATATATCGTTTTTTTAAAACACACACACAACCCCCAACACCACAAAACACCACCCACCCACACACACAAACCCCCACCACACACAACACACAACCCCCCACACAACAACATACATAAGTTGGATAATTTTTTTTCTGTTACAAGATGGGATTTCTATTTCTTTACCTGGACCCCGGCTGTTTTTCCACGGCATCCAAAAGTCCCAAAAGAACCACCCCCTCACGAGGGCGAGGTCACATTTTAATCTACCGTTGACCGGAGTCCGTCCCAACAAACCGCGCGGTAGGGCCCTTCCTCCCCCGGGGGGGGTTTGTGAAACGACCGACGGGGTGGGGTCCCCCTTTCCCTCCCCCCCGGGGGAGTAGTAGCCAGCTCCCACCGCGCTAGGGTCAGCCCCCCCCTCTCCCCGGGCACTGACCGGGGCCTCCACGGGGCGCTTTTAAACCTTTTAGCAATCTAGCGTCTCGTAACGTGTGTTCACCCCCATACGTGTTTTTTTGCCCCCTTCAACCACTTACAAAGGCACGAATCCCGTTATATTGTGGCAGCGAGGGCCTTGCATCCTTTTGGCATGAAACCACAAACCCACCACCCCCGAAAAAAATCCGCTCGACCGCTTCAGACATGGTAAGAAAAAAACCGTAAGTACACTTTTGGGCCCCTTTTTTTTTTTTTTCCCCCTTTTCCTTCCCCATACATTTTTAAACCGTTTTTTTTTTGGGGTTTAAAGGGGCTAATGACGCAAATGGCACGTTCTCCACTTTTCTTCCACTCCAATCGCATTTCCGTGCGATAAGTATTGATCAATAAACTGAATACGTTCTTTATTTAAAGTAATTAATTTTTTTCTCTCGTTTTAGAGATTTATATTGTTTCATTCAACGAATTTAAACGCGTTGTGATTTTATTTCACAATACCATTTCATTTTATCCTTTCCCTAACCTGCCCCCGCCTGCCCTGACCCACTTTCTCTTTCCCTCGGTGGTGGCTGGGAGTCGATACATTTGGTTCCCTCTTTTTTGGAACAAACATTCTTGTCATTGCTTTTTGGTGACACTTCTATGGGCGCTAGAGGAAGCGGGAAAACAAAATTGTTTTTTTTGGATATGCGTAGGATTTTCCCCCATATCATGTGCCAGGATTGCCCGATATTCCCCCGGGGGGTTGCGTAACCCCTAATAGATCTGGCTCCGTTTCAAAGTAGGGGGCAGTAAAACCAAGTTATTCTTCTTCGGCCCCCTTTGAGTCGGTTGTGCCCCCGCGTTACGTCCGTTAATTAATGTAGGACGGGGGTTTAAAAGCTAAAATCATTTTTCCTTTTTAAATCCCCCTTTTCTCCCCTTTTGAAGTCGCTTGCATTTTTTGGGTACCCCCAAGCATTTTTTGTGTTTCGTAAAAAATTTATTTTCCCTTGGGGGAAATTTTTGCGAGCGCCCATTACAGATACGCAGAAGAGAGCAGGATTTATTTTTCCGGCTCGATCGTTCATCATATACGGCATTTGGGTATGGATCCCCCGTTTTTTTGATTTTTTATTGAAGTTGACATGCAAAGTAGACATTACCTGGCGTTCAGATTTCTGACCCGAAAAATTTTTGCTTGTAAAAATTGGCGAATTTTTTTCTGTCCCTTTCTTCATGGAAAATTCTGTCGCATATCATTATATGTTGAATTAAATGTGGTGTTGAAAAAAATCTTAAAACTAGCATTGCAAATTTCTTCAGTTTTGTTATAGTGAACGTTAAATATTCGGTTTGTGATTACCCTTTGGTGGGGCACTCCCCTTTCCCCCTTCATTAACGATGCGCACTCACACCACATCACTCACTCACACACCCGGATAAAAAACACCCCCTTTGTCTTAGTGCCGGCATAAAAATTTATCTCTTTAGCCCCCAATTTGTCTGTCGCGTCTGGTACAAGTTACATCTTTTTTTTCTGTGTGACGACTATGGTTCAAAAGATTTTGGGATCGGATGTGTTCCTTATCTATTTCATATTATCGAGATGGTTGGTAGTTCAAATAGGCTATGGCGGACTGACTGAATCTCCCTCTTTTTTTCTTTAAACCTTTTTAAAAAAAAACCAAAAAGAAAAAAAAGACAAAAAAATTTAAAATCAAAATTAAAAACCCTAAATTATTTGAATAACGGGTGGTAAATTCCACCCCTCTTCTTGTTTCCTTTCTTTTTCCTACCTGGGCCCCTTAAGTGTAATTTTTGGGTCCCCACTTTATTGCAGCGGACCCACACGGCACCGAAAAGGGCCCTTTGGATTCTGTAAGAAGGGCTCATCGAAGATCGCCTAGGCCCCCGGACCAGGGTTTTCGTCAGAAAAGGTGTTCCCCGCCAATTCCCTAATCCCGCGAACCAACCTTTTCGCAGGGATCAGTCGCCCCAGAAAGCTTGGGGCCCGGGGGAGCCTGCAGTTTCCGGGGCAACCCAGGGGTCGTAGCGGGGGATATCGCAGCCCCCAGATGCCGCCCCCTGCCCGACGCCCGGATCCGGGTGAAAATTCGAGGGGCGTGTGGGGCGAGAAGGGCCTGGGGGAGATCTGTGAGGGCGTGGACGAGGGCCCGCCGATTTTGGCCTGGGCCAGGGCTCGAGGAGTTAAGCCGAATCCCAAAACAAGGAGGGTTGTGCAGACTTTCGAGGAGGTTTAAAATTTGAGAGAGCGATTACACCAAGGACCCGGGGGATAGGGCAACATGGACGAGCAGCCCCGAAATTGAACCGGACGACGCACAGAAAAAGAAGACCACCAATTTTGGTCCCCCCTTGAAGGGGCCTCGGGGCAGGCGCAGTAGGTGGCCGAGCAATTAAGATGTGATAAATTTTATTTTTTTGTTACAGGGTGTGGAAATTTTATTTCTGTTACAGTGGACCACGTGGGGTTTCCACTGGATCCAAATGTCCCAATAAGAACCCCCGCTCAGCGAGGGGGAGGTCACATTTTTTTATCTGACCTGTTTGACCGGGATTCGTGCTAAGCTACCACCGCACTAAAGGGCCCCTCCGCCCCTCTCCGGGGAGCTGACCGTGACCTCCGCGCGGCCCGATTTTTAAATAACGTCTTGTGGTTTTATACTGCGGGTATCACTCTCAAAATAAAGAGTCAAGCCGAAAACCGGGATCAATACCCTCAAGCCAAAGTAATTGGGTTAATAGCCGTTATACATACACACCACACACAGAACGACACGCACACAAAAACACACACAAACACAACACACAAACAAACAACAGACACACACACACACACAACACCCAAAACCCAAAACACACACACAACCGCGCACGAAAAACACACACACACACACGCACACCACACACACACACACACACACAAAACACACCCAACCCACACACACACACCCCACATATATTATAATATAATATAATAATAAATTTTTATAATATAATATCAAATACACACACACACACACACGTACCCACACACACACCCAACACCACCACACACCAACACAACCCACACAACACAAATTTTATATAAATATAATTAATTTTAATATTATAATATTAATATATATAAAATTTTAAAAATTATAAAATAATATACACACCCACAATATATAATATATAAATATTAAAAAAAATATATAATTTTATATATTATATATATTACAATATATATATATAATATATATATATATATATATTTTATATATATTAATTATTAAAATTTTAAAATTCTAATTATATAGTACACACAACTATATATATTATTTTAATTAAAATAATAAATATAATAATATATAATATATATATAAATAATATATATAATAACATTATATGTGTTGGTGTGTGTGTGTGTGTGTGGGGTGTGTTTGTGTGTACGGGTGTGTGGTGTGTATTTGTGTGGTGCGTGTGTGTGTGTGTGTGTGGTTTGTGTTTTGGTGTGGGGTGGTTTTGTGTGTGTTGTATGTGTGTTTGTGTGTTCGTGTGGTGTGTTTGGGTGTGGGTGTGTGTGGTTGGGGTTTTTTTGTGCGTGGGGTGTGTTGGTGTCTGTGTGTGCACACCTAATAAGCAAAAATTCAAAAAAC
>NW_023663192.1:0-10000 GCF_015228065.2 Penaeus monodon
TTTTTTTCTCTACTTTCCCTACTCTTTTCTCCTTTCACAGGATCCCCACCTTCCCTTCCCCCTTTTCGCATCTCCCCCTTTTTCCATTTTCTGTCCATCTTTTCCTCCTGGCTTATACCTATCCCCTTTTTTGCTCCTCTGTTTTCCCTGACCCACCAAAATTAGTTCCCCCCACTGTCTTTCTCACCCTTTTTTTGACTTTTTCTTTCTTCCCCCTAGATTCAGTTTACATAGATGGGTCAATCCACCTCTGGCGCTGTTTTCGCAAAACCCTTTCCCCCAACCAAACACTATGTCCCATCACACAACACTTTTCTCACGCTTCCCACCACGGATTATTGCCCCCACTTTAAGCCCTTTATAACGATGCAATCTTTCGGGCCCAATTTCCCGCACTAAAAAATTACATCTGTAAAACTTCAATCCCCTCGGGTCAGCTCCATTTCATGGACAGCTTTGGAGAGGGCCCACACCGCACCAACTCTTCTATGTCCATTCTGACCCCCCCCTATGTTCCCTATGAAATGTCCCTCTTTCAGTTCCCCCCTTTCTGTGTCCTGTCCACATTTTGATCAGCCTGTACCTTTGCTCCCCCCCTCCCATCCCCCTTCACCGACCTCCCAAACCTATCAGACATCCTTACAGATCTAAAATTTTTCTGCTTTGATAACCTGCTCTCCTTCCTCAACACCTTTCCCTTTCACTTAATTAATCCCTTCCTAACCCAACCCTTAAACCATTCACTCATAAACTCCTTCCCCCACCTTTAAGTTTCTCAATATTAATCTAGATAGTTGACACAGCAATAACTACAAACAAAACTACCTTTCACTACCCCTTTAAGTACTTCCAATAGCGCTACATGAAATTCTGCACATTTATGCCACATCCACTGGGATGTGCATATTTCTTGTTTTACTTTGTTGTAATCACTTCTTAAAAATTTAAATTTATTTTTGCCCATGCTTTTATATCTTTCAACATTAACCATATGCTAGTTCTTTGTTCTAGCCTTGTTTATTTGCTAATTAACATCACTCATCTATGCTCGGATTGTATATTTTTTCCCGAAAGTACAAGGTAGGGGTGAAAAGCTTTTATAGTTTACTTTATTTACCCAATCATCGGATAAAAAAAATTTTTAAGAAATCACCTCAATCTGAAAACATAATTCCTATAACTAGGGAAATTATTTATTTTGACATAAATCTGAAATACAGGTCAAAATAAGGCCAACTTAAAAATTAAAAAAGGTAATTATCCAAACCCCAAAACCCCCGCTCCCCGACTCAGCTCTAAAAACATCAGCACTAAGAAAAGGACTCTCCTCTCCCTCCCCCCCCTCTCTCCCTGCGGTGAATGGGTCCTTAATTGGACATTCGAGAGAAGGGGGATCGGTTCCGGGAAAGGGTGGGAGGGGGCGCAGCGGGTGAGCCGAGAAAACCCCAAAGGTCACCTGACCCTCGACGGTGGCTTTTGCAGGGGGCATATAAAAGATGCACCGCGCCTGGCCCCATGCAATCTCGCCTCGGCTCTTCCGCGTTCGGGGGGTGACGCGCCCCCCATTGTTTGTCCCACGATGCTATGTGCTTGCAGTAGTTTCGTGCCCTCCTAGCCAAACTTTTTCCTATCAAAATTTTCGGCTTTAGGAAAACTCTGTGCAACCCCCTTCTGGTGACGGGCCCCCTCTTCGGGCGCGTGCTCGGACTGGCAACCTTTACCTCCGCAGGGGGGGTGTGTCTGGGGGGTCTTAGAAGGCCTGCCTTACGGTGTGCTAGAGTTCCCATTCTTTTGCTGGGGACGGGTCGGCGACCTCTGTTTATGCCCTCTTTTTCTTTCGAATAGGGCGATGGGCAGGTGAGCCCCCTTGTCGGGCCCTTCAGCCGGTTCGGTCTAATAGCGCTGCTAGACAAACAAAAGTTCCATCCTTGATGGGAAACCCCGGGATAAAAGTTCGTCTTTTCCCTCACTGTGATGAAAAGTCTTTGTTGACTATTTCGGGGGTAAGGAACTTACGGGAACAGTACAGTCCCCTCTACTCTCATGAGGTGAGTTTTTTGGGTTTTTTTCAGAAAAAAGGGGGTTCACGTTAAACCCACTCTGCCAAAAAAACTCCCTGGAAAAGTCGCTCCTCCCCCTCACGGTAAAACGTCTGGGGTTGGTGTTTTCAGAGGGACGAAGGAACTTGCGGGAAACATACGGCCCCCTTCTTCCCTAAAAAAGGGTGTTCAGAAAAAGAGGGTTCCCCTTTAAAAACCTCCTCCATGGAACCCCCGGGAAAAAATTTTATTTCCCCCCTCACTGGGTGAAACATCTGTGGCCGGCTGTTTTCAGAGGATAAGGAAACTACAGACAGGGCGGACCCCCTCTTTTTCTCAATGGGTGAAACAACCTTTGGGCGTTTCAGAGAAAAGGGGGATTCACTTTAAAAAAGGGTAAGGTCCCTCTGAGGGTGGAGAGGAACTCCGGGAAAAAAGTGAAAAGCTCCCTTCCTCACTGAGGGAGCAAAATTTTCCCCATCATGATGTCCCTGAGGGGGAAGGGACACCCCCGGGGATACCCCGGGGTTTTGACACCTACCCCACGTGTTTTTCCGGGTTTTTTCCCCTTGTGACTGGAAGGGGGAGTCCTGGGGGTTTGAGCGATCCCGTCACGAGTACGCCCTGGGGCTAGCAACACCCTCTTTGGTCCTCTATTTTTGCAAGACAGGGGGCCCTAAACCAGGCCCGGGTAAATCGGCTGGTCTCCCTCGGGAGGCTGGGGCCCAAGCAGTCATGCTGCCGTTGGTACCCACCCGCCCGGGCGTACCATGCAAGGGCTAATTGGCTGCGTATATCCCTTCCCCCCTGTTCTGTTACTTGGTTCTGCCTCAGCTTCCCCTTGTTGGACACCTTTTGGGGGGGGGCTGAGTGGATGAAGCCCCCAAGTACATGGAAATCAAAAAAAAATCCCCCCAGACAGACCTTACTTTTTTACACCCGTGAAAGGGCCCAGACCCAGGGCACCACCCTGAACTTACTGCCTCCGGGTGCAAAAGAAAACCCGACACAGATGACCTGTCATGCCTGCTCCCAAGAGGGTGGACAAGAGGGAAAAAATCATTACAAACATCTGCCCACCAGTTTTGTCCACAGAGGACCTCGTCGGGCCCCCTCCAGCCGCCCCCCAGCCAGAAGGCCTCTGAGCCCCCCTCAGACGCCCCCCTGACTAAATGAGGAGCACCAGCTAAACCCCCAAAACAGCTGGTGCCCCCCACGAGCAAGCCCCAAAACCAAAGGGTGGACCGAAACGCCGGGCCCGGGACCGACCTGATGGCGATCTGGACCCCCCAAGTTTTTCCCCGAAATTTAAAGGCCCCCGAAAACCAAAGGGCTTCGAATGCCTACAAATGGTAGGGCATTGGGACCCAGCGAAAATCCGGGCTGTCGACCCGGGGTTGCGCAGATCAGGCTTTCATCATCCCCAAAAGATCAGCCCCCCATTGTTTCCTGCGGAAACAAGGGCAAAAAAGAGGGGAGGAAAATGGTTTCCCCCACTAAATCCCAGGAAAAGAGGTCAAGATGGGAGGAAATTGAGCCTCTCCCACTAAATCCCAAAAAAAGGAGCCCAATGGGTTTGCTACTTGCTTCTCAGTCTCATACTTGTGGAGGTGATAAAAACACACCCAGGGGGCGTGGAGGTTTCCCCGATTGTCGAAGGGGAAATCCAACCAGGCAAGTCCGGGTAACCATGAAATACCCCAAGCTCTCCCTTATCGGGGTAAGGGGGGTACCTATCAACCACTTATGTGCCTAAACCCCTTCGGTTTTTTCAAGTCCCCAGAAGTACGGACCCACCACTAATGCACACCACCCCAAAATGGGTGTCTGAAAAGGCACAAAACCCGGGTGTGCATCAAGGCAATAAAAAAGAAAAAAAGGGAAAAACAGCCAAATGTCCTAACTGTCCAAGAGGCATCACGCCTGACCTGGTTTGCTCTGTCAGGAAAGGGCGGCCCTCAAGGAAAGAGGTTCTAAAAGCGACCAGACTTTGTTCCCTGCCCCCCAGGCCCTCGTCGGGGGGGAACAAAGCAAAAAGGCTTCCAACCCCCTAAAGGGGAAGGAAGCTGCCCCCCAGCCGAAACCGGGATCTCCGACAATCAGGATTCCCCCCAAGTAAAGAAAGTGCAGAGGAACCACAGGAAGAAAGGTTCCAACAGCCCCACAGGGTCCTCCCCAGACCCAAAAACTGTTCTTCGACGAGGGGGAAGTCGATCCTGATCCTGCTGTAGTCAAGCAGTGGCAGTTCCTGGTCCAAAACCCAGAAAGGGGGCAAGGCTCACGTCGCCATGCCGGCTTCAAACGACTGTCAAAAGCAAAAAGGGAAGGAAGAGGGAGAGGGAAAAATCACCCCAATCCTCTCCCTCACCCCAGGCCGAGACTCCCCCCCCTACTCCAACCCGGCTTCCCCTCACAGGCAGAGCCTACCCAGCTATGCCATCCAGGCAGAGCCTAACCAGGCTGATTCAGTGCCACAACCCAAATCAAAGAACTGAGCCGCCCCAGGCAGGCCACCAAGGCAAAAAGCCTGGCCGGAAAAACCCAAAACAAAAAAGTCAGAGCTCCCAAAAGGCTCCCCCACCCCCCAGGGGTCCGGGGATACCGACACCCAAAGGGAAACCCCCCTAAGCAGTGAGGATCTCACAATGGAGTTGTCGACTCCAAATGTCAAACCGAATACGACGATGTCTTGTGTGCTATCAATTATAACATCATGGCACCAAACTAATTTTCTGCGTGGGAAATCTGTGGCCCCTTTTCCTCAAGGAGTGCCATCCTCCAGCAATATGCGATCAAGGGGCATTGAATCGTCCCCTGCTCCAGGAGCCTTTTCAGCGGAAATTTTTCGCTTTTCTGGGTAACGTTACGCGCTGCCACGTTTTCCCCTTGGGAAAAGAGGCCCATGCCCGGTCAAAGCAAAATTCCCTGCTCCGCAACCGTGCACCCCTGTGGAAAGATGTTGATCTCTTGCCGTCGAGATTTAACTGGCCGGGGACCCCTGAAATTGTACAAAGTGTACAGCCGGCCACACTGTATTTGTTAGACATCAGCCAAAAGTGCTTCCCCAGCACCGACCGAGTGATCATAGGGGGGGATTCAATGCCACCACCCCATCCCGGTCCTGCAGGGCATCAGATCGGCTGGGCCCTCACATAGTCACTGCTTGAGACATTCCCCGAGATCGCTCTCCTCAAAAGCCAGGGGCCAACGCATGTGAGAGGAGGGGGGCCTAAAATCACCCGGGCCCCTGGACTCTGGTGGAAGGATTGGCTGGCGGGTCGATGAGAAATTTTACTAGTGACCACTATGGCATAAATAACCTCTGGGTAGTGGCCCACCGAAATACCCGACCGAATCCCCAAAAGGAAAACAGACAAAGGGCCCAAATGGCGGGGTTCCAGGCGCCTTGGCCACTGTCTGAGAAGCAATGAACCCCCCACAAAGCAAAAAGTGGAAGTGCTACAACCGCTTGTAAAAGCCTTGTGAGGCCCTCACTGCCATACCCAAAAATCGGCCTGGGTCCAGGAGTCCAAGGGCGCCTGGTACTTCAATGACCCATTGGGAGGTCAACCAAGGGGAATAGTGCCGAAAAAATTTCCGAAGGCAAAAAACCCCCCCACCTACCCTCCCTAAAAGGGGGGCTGTCAGGATGCCAAGGAAAAGCCACAATGAGGCAGGAAAGGGCTGGGAAAGGGGTAGTCCTTCAAACACCGTACCCCCCTCTCAGGATGGGCAAAAGGGCAAACGACCCCAGCCGCTCACCCGAGATGCACGCACCACGACCCCCAGTCGAGGCCAACAGTGGGGCAAAAATTTTCTGCGGAAAAAAGTACGACAGCCGCCAGCCGAACTGAGGGGGACCCGAACGCCTACAACCAACAGATTTTTCACATCAGAGAAAAGGGGACTGAACCCATAACTCACATGTTTATCTTTTCTCTGAGGGAATTAAAAGTGCTATAAAACCGTTTGCAAACAGCCCCGGGCGTGACGGATCTCGTACCCCCCTCTCTACCCCTGGACTGGAGGGCTTTGCATTCCTGAAAATCTCAAAAAGTCCGGAAATTCCCCTCTACCCCCGAGCTGGAAGAGGGCTACCATAATTCCCATACCCAAACCAAAGGGCCGGGGGAATCGCCCCATCTTCTCCTCACTGTCTGGCCAAGACTGCCGAGAGGATGGGACTGGGAAACCCGGGTCCCCATGGAAAAAAGGGATCCCCACACGAACACCTCCACGGGTTCACCAGGGGCTGACACAGCACCACATAGCCACGCCTTGACCAATAAAAAACCGGCACATCTGTGGGAGTATTCCTTGACCTGGAAGGCTTTCGAATTGGCAAGTCCTCTTGCCATCGAAAGACCTGATCCAAAAAGGAATCAGGGTAAACTCTTGGCTTTGGGTGGTGATACTTTTCGAAAAGAAAACCGAGTCAATTCCAAGGGCCCTATCACAGCCCTCCACTAGAAAATGGGGAACCAACGGGTGGGTTCTCTCCAGCCCCTTTTTAACACATTAAAGTCCGTTCCTCACATAAAACCCCCATGGGGTGCCAGATCTCTCCTATGCAACATCTCGCTTCATCTCCCCTGACCACATGCCTAAAACAAAACCCCGCGTTGTCTGGGCCTGGTATCCGAGGATGTTTCAGACAGGGCAAAGATCTCTGCAGCCCAAAACCAAATTATGGCTCTAGACAGAGAGTTCAAGCACAAGTCTGAAACCCGGGAAAGGACTTTGGTGGGTTCAGGACTCCCTTTCCTTGGGGAAGGGTAGACCGGGCCTCTCCTTTCCCCTGGAGGTCCACACCTGCTTGACCGAAAAAAGGCGACGTCTGTCTGAAGTAATGATGGAAGACGCATAGGGCCAACAAGATTTCTAAGATCATTCTACGTACATGCTGTCAGGCCCCTTGTGCCCCATGCCTCCCTCCTCTATTGGGTTTGAGAAAAAATAAAAACCCCTTTGGGGACATCCAAACGAAGCCGCCAGGGCTTCTGGGTGCCCCAAGGTGGGCGAAGGGCCTCAAACCCCCCTAGTAGCAACTTCTACCCTTGGCCCCCATTGATTAACGGCGCACAAAATTTTTATCAAAGGTCTCCAGGGTCCCAGGGAACACAAACATAAGACATAAAAAATCAATGCCCAGAAAAAATAAAGGCTGTTTTTCAAAAAACTCCTGGCTGTCTACACAGCCAGGTGCTAATCGCCATCACTCAAAAAACCCCTACGGCCCAAAGGGGATGGGGTCCCCCCACCCCCACTTTTTTCGAAGCTCCCCCCGTGGGCACAACCCCCATAGTTCTCGGTCTAACTGGGAAACAAAAAAAATAAAATTTGTAGCCTACCAAAGGGAGAAACCCAAGGATCTTGCAACCTCACCCCCCCGGGGGGCAAACTTTACACGGGGGGTCGGTCGATCCCCTACCCACTGCGGCGCCGGCTTGAGCAAGGTGCCCAAAATCCAGAGGGTAAAAGACAACGCTCCTCGCTACAGCAGAGGCAGTTGCTATCATGGGGGCACGACCCCGTGTCCGTGAGGGAAGACACTGGGCATAACCAGACTCCAAGGGGCCTCGACTGTCTTCGCAGCGCTCACCCACTGCAACATCACCTCCTGACAACCATCCCACACTAGCCAGAGGATTTTTGCTCAGGGAGAAGAATTATCATAAAATGGGTTCCCCGCCCAAGGATCAAGGCAAAGAGCTTGCTGCGATTTCCCAAAACGGGGCCGGGGGGGCCCCCCCAATCCCCTATAAAACATGAGCCAAAATTTCATAGGGGAGTGTCGGGGACGGGCCAAATCCTTCCCGCACTTCCAGAGAGAAAGAGATATTCCCCCTCGGCGCTGTACTCGACGCCCCAGGGGAGGGACCGAAATCATTCTCCGAAGGCCCACGTTCCCACTGTGCTGCGATTATACAAAAAATAAAAATGAAGAGGGTGTTGCATGCATTGCGGCGGCCCAACGCCACATCGTCTTACTTGGAGAATTGCGTCACACCAAATTCCCAGCAAGCCCCAAACACACCCTCGTGGGTAAAGGAAATTTTGCAGTGCTTACACCACGGCTACAGGAGCCGTGCTGGGAAACCCCCCCGCCACGGTAAACACCGAGTGTCAGACAACAATGAGACAGTCAAAAAAGCGTGTGTGGTGTGGTGTTGTGTGTGTGGTGTGTGGTGTTTTTGTGTTGTGTGTTGGTGTTTGTGTGTGGTGTGTGTTGTGTGTGTGTGTGTGTGTTTGTGTGGTTTTGGCAATACTATATATATACCTATATATTCATATATATATATATATATATATTATATATAATTATTATATTAAACCATATACATATCATTTCAGTATAAATATAATTTTATTTAAAATATATAAAAACTTACATTTCTATATACACATTTTTTAATATATAATCACTTTTTACACATATATAATCCGACACACACCACCCTTCCACTCTCACTCCACTCACCCCCTCACACTCACCTCCCTCCCCTCACACAATTCTCTCTCTCTCCTCCCCTTTTCTCTCTCTCTCTCTCTCTCTCTCTCTCTCTCTCTCTCCCTCTCCTCTCTCACACAACACACAACACCACACACAACACCATCACATACACATACACATAAACCCCTACACATACACATACCATACACTAACATACCTACACATACCACACACAAAAACACCACATATATATATTATGTAGGGATTTATTCATAAAAAAAGAAGAGGACACACACCAAGTTATCAGTATTTGAACTTCCAATTTATTTCCCTTTGTATCAATTTAACTGGGGCAAGGACGTAAACTATTCCGTCTTGTTATAATATATCTTTAATAAGGGGTTAATCTAGTATAATTCTCATGCAAAAATTTAAAAACGGTTTTAATTTCTTTCTCTTTGTTGTGTACTGAAAACATATACCAAATAGTAAAAGGTTTTCCTTAACATTATTGCTTGTTTTTAAATCTACTATCCATATTTGATAAAAATATTATCTCCATATCTGGGGAAACACTTGCCAAGTTGTACGGATGGTTTTTAATTTTCAACCATAAAAAAAACTTAAATAAACACACGCTAATAATTACCCCGAAATAGAATGCGCTAAGTTGTGTAAAAATCGAGTGTGTGTATCTATTCATCTGTTTTCCGTGTTTAAGGTCTTTCAGCACACATTTCCCCGCGTTATTGCATATCCTCAAATGCTAAAACCTAAAAATTTTGGGTTTTTGACACTTTCTCGTCAAAAGTATTCCTTGAAAAATTATTTACAGAAGTTTAGAATATTTATAGAAATATTGAACATTACGTTCTATGAAGAAAGCCTTGTGGTAAAGTTTCACAAACAACACAATGTTTGTGAAATGCTTGGTTATTATTCATGCATTGTATACTACTTCTTTCTTTAAGACTATCTACCCGTTATGTATTGTTCACCTATAAACAACCTTTGCACTCAATAAATAATAATAATAAACATGTTCGATAAAAACAGACAAACATTATATGCATATGTTCTCGGGGGTTGCCATACTAAGCAGCATAGGCAATATGGCAGGTAAAATAATGAATTTTAAGCCCCTAAACTTTAAATTGCGCCATCAAATATATAACCTGCAACAGATATTTTTTCGCCTTTCTTCCCGAAATGAAAAAAATCTCTAACATTTTTCTTTCCCAAAAACCAATTCCAATATTGGAGCTGTAACAGAGATACTCTCTATTTACATCTATTCTCATTCACCAGCATGGAAAGTCCTCCCGCCATATAATAAGAAAATAGCAAGAAAGTACTCTTACCTTACAGACCTTGGGACGGCGCATAAAAAATCCTGTTCGCAGCTCGAATCACGCTCGAACGCGGTGTCGAAAAATACTTCTGTTCCAAATTTTGTTTTTGAGTATGGATGGAGTCGTTTTTTATTCATGAATATTGTAATTGCATG
>NW_023663193.1:0-52651 GCF_015228065.2 Penaeus monodon
CATCATTTATTCTTTTTCGTTATCATCATCATTATCATCATTATATATATATATAAATATATATATATATATAATATATATATATATATATATATATTTTATTCTCTTTCTGTCTCTTCTCTTTCTTTCTCTCTGTCTCTTTATTTCTATCTCTATCTTCTCTCTACCTCTACACTCCGGGCTCTCTCTGTCTCCTCTTGATCTTTGTCTCTCTCTCCCTCTCTCTCTTCATCTTAGACATTTCGTTTGCCCCTTTTGACCTCTCTCTCACTCCCTCTTGCTTTTCCTCACTCTCTCTCTCCCTCTCGCTCTTGCTATCCCTCCCCTGCCCTTTTTTTGTTAGGTTAGGTAAGATAAGGATAAGCTGGTTGAGTTTATTGGGTTGGGTTTAAGTTTAGTTACGTTAAATTAGAATCATAAGTGTAGTTTAGGCTAGAAACGTTGTTTATGTTAGGTTAGAATAGTTATTTATGTTAAAATGGTTAGATAATGTTAGAACAGAAAGGGTTGGTTATGTTAAAATCATTATTTTGGGTTAGGTTGGGTTTAAAGATTTTGATTAATAGGTGGTTAGGTCTAGGTTAGATTTGGTTAGTTTGTTAGGTTTAGGTTAGTTGGTTAGTTCTACGTTAGATTTGGTTAGCTTATTTAGGTTTGGTTGGGTTAGTTAGTTCTACTTTTAGATTTGGTTGGGTTCGGTTTAAGGTAGGTACGTTTTTTGGATAGCTGTGGCGGGGCACCACGGCGGGAAAGGACTAGGTTCGCCGAGTCAGCACCAGCTGACACACGTGAGCGAGTCGGCATTAGTCGACACAGGCCGGGCTCCCTCATGGCATAGCCCGAGAGAGGCCAAGCTTTGCATTTTCGGACTTATCCTTATATCCTTTCCTTTTTCAGAACACGCACACAACCACACACAAACACAAAAACACACAAAAACACACACACCCACACACACACACACACACCACACCCCACACACACATATATATTATATATATATATATATATAATATATATATATATATATATATTAGGTTACGTTACGTTTGCAAAAAGCAAGGATAACTTTAGGTTTAGGTTTAGGTTTAGGTTATGTTAATTTTAGATTTAGTATATATATATATATATATATATATATAAAATATATATATATATTATATAATATATATATATATGCATATCTTTCTATATATGTATATCATATACAATGTGTATATATATATTTTTAAAATACATATATATATATATATATATATATATAATTATATATATAATATTAAAATATATTTATGTATTTATTACATTTTGTCAATCTATCCATAGTAAATGTATATACCATGTGTGCATAAAATTTTTTCTAATAGGTATATATATTTGTGTGTGTGTGTGTTGATATATATATAAAATATATAATATATATATAAAATATATATATATATATATATATTATATATATATACCCCACAAATTGAGAGAGGACACAACAGAAGAAAAAGTGAGATATACATGCATATATATGTGTTATATATAATATATATATATAATAATATATATATATAATAATATTATCAAATATATATAAATATATATAGATATAATACTTATATGTAAATATATAATATAGATAATTATATACATATATATTATAAGTATTATAAAATACTTATATGTTATATATTTTATATATATATCATAAAAGTATAATATAATTTTTTAAAATATTTATAATTTATTTTTTTTATATATTTTGCGCTATATATCATATATATATATATATTATATATATATATATATATATATATATAACATATTCTGCATGTATATCTCACTTTTTCTCTCTGTCTGGGGTCTCTCTCTCAATTTGTGTGTGTATATATATATATATTTTTATATATATATAATATATATATATATATATAAAATATATTATATATACACACACACACCACACACACTATATATACAATATTTAGAAAAATACTTATGCACACATAGGTAATACATTATACTATGGATAGATTGAAAAATATGTATATAAATACATAAATATATATATATATATAAAATATATATATATATAATAATATAATATATATGTATATATATAAATATATATATACACATGTGTATATGGGATATACATATATATGCAGATATGCATATATATTTTATATATATAATATATATATATTATATAAAATATATATATATATAATTATATATATACTAAATCTAAAATTAACATAACCTAAACCTAACCTTTAAACCTAAAGGTATCCTTGCTTTTTGCAAACGTAACTTAACCTAATATATATATATATATTATATATTATAATATATATATATATATATGTTGTGTGTTGTGTGTGTGTGTGTGTGGTGGTGTGTGTGTGTGGTGTGTGTGTGTGTGTTTTTTGTTTGTGTGTGTGTTGTGTGCGTGTTCTGAAGAGGAAAGGATATAAGGATAAGTCCGATATGCGAAGCTTGGCCTCTCTCGGGCTATGCCATGGGGGGAGCCCGGCCTGTGTCGACTAATCCCGACTCGCTCACGTGTGTCAGCTGTGCTGACTCGGCTGAACCTAGTCCTTACCCGCCGTGGTGCCCAGCCACAGCTATCCAAAACGTACCTCCCTTTAAAACCGAACCTAACCAATCTACGTAGAACTAACCTAACCTAACCAAACCTAACTAAGCAAACCCAAAATCTAACGTAGAACTAACCAACCTAACCTAAACCTAACTAAGCTAACCAAATCTAACCTAGACCTACCACACCTATTTAATAAAAATCTAACCTAACCAAACCCCAAAATAATGATTCTAACAAAACCCAAACCCCTTACTGTTCTAACATTATCAAACCATTTTAACATAAAATAACTATTCTAACCTAACATAATACAACGTTTCTAGCCTAAACTACACTTATGATTCAAATTTACGTAACTAACTTAACCTAACCCAATAAACTAAACCCAGCTTATCCTTATCTTACCTAACCTAACAAAAAAAGGGCAGAGAGGGATAGCAAGAGCGAGAGGGAGAGAGAGAGTGAGGAAGAGCAAGAGGGAGTGAGAGAGAGGTCAAAAGGAGCAAGCGAATGTCTAAGATAAGAGAGAGAGGGAGGAGAGACAAAGATCAAGAGGGAGACAGAGAGAGCAGGGGGTAGAGGTAGAGAGAAAGATAGAGAGAGAAAAAAAAGAGACAGAGAGAAAAAAAGAGAGAGAGACAAGATGAATATATATATATATATATATATATAATATATATATATTATAATAATATATATTATATAATATGATAATGTTTATGATAACGATAATAATGATATAATCATGATAATAATGATGATAATAACAGGAATTGTGTCCCTATGTAATAAAAAAGGTAAAAAAAAATTCCAAAGTCGAAAAAGCGAAATATAGCCTTTTGAGAGTAAAATCCAAAAGACGTTTTTCGATTTCTTTTATGATTTTGGCAATTATTAGGGTAATAATATAATAATTACCAGAATTGTATTATCATGATAATAATGATGACAAAATGCGAATAAAAAGAATTTTGATGACATTTGATGATAATCATATTATCATTATTATTATTATTATTTTTTTATTGGGAAGCATCCTTCGGATTAAAATCACGTGGTTTGATCCCACAAGCGGGAAATGACTGTCCCGACCTCCATACGCTCCGGTGTATGGAGGAATTGATGGCAAACCTCACATACGGTAATAGATCGGGAATCATCCATCTAGACGTGCTCAGGGCGTCCTTGACCACCCCAGTTCACCCTCTCCCATACCGTTGGCCTGGGGATGATACTGTGGTGAGAGCGACTTCACCTGATGGTGATGACAGATGTCGGAAAGACGGTTGGGGAAATTCAAGGCCGTTATCCGATAACAAGGTCCGGGTGGACCGTACCGAGTAACGAATTCTGCAAGAAAACATCTGCTACAGTTTGGGCGTCCTTAGATGCCAATGGGAAAACAACTCAAAAAACCGGTAGGTGGTCAATCAGCACAAGGACGTACTTGTTGCCACGCGCCGAAGAGGTAAGTGTGAGGATATCAGCGGAGACCCGCTCGAAGGGCTCTACGACGTCTGGCATGGACTGAATGCATGGTTCGGGCGATTGCCCTCTTCCTCCGCTGGCATGCCGTGCATGACGCGACATACCTTCGGGATGCGGCCAACATCCCGGGAAAGTAAAAATGATCCCGTAGCCGCTGATACGTCCTGTGGACACCCTGATGCCCGGCGGACGGAACGGCATTGAACCGCATCCAAGCGGCGCCGCGCAGCGACTTTGGGATTACGAGCCGAAGGATGACTCGTTCATGGTCGGATTTAAACATGATATAAGACTGGGTCCTAAAGTTCGAATTGATCGAGTGGAAGAGGGATACGCCTCGGGGGAAGGGGGCCCCTCCTCAAGATACTCTATGAGCTGCTGCCACAGGGGATCGTCCCGCTGATGACGCTCCACCAAATCGGGCTGCAGTAAGGGACTATCGAGGTCAGCAATGGGTGCGATCTGACGACTGAGCAAGTCAGGGACGTGGTGGACTCGACCCGGCTTATGGAGAAGCTCAAAGTCATAGAATTTTCAGCTCGGTGTGCCCATCGCGTCATCCTTACCGATGCTGTTGGTTTTGCGGAAGACAGATCCCAACGGTCTGTGATCTGTAAGATACGAAACCGTCTTC
Source organism: Penaeus monodon (assembly GCF_015228065.2). Taxonomy (NCBI): domain Eukaryota; kingdom Metazoa; phylum Arthropoda; class Malacostraca; order Decapoda; family Penaeidae; genus Penaeus; species Penaeus monodon. Next base: position 4,716 of record NW_023663193.1, read on the forward strand.
CATACAGGTAAGGATGTAATGCTTAACGTTTTTCGACCACAGCAAGGTTTCCAGGTCGATGGTGGGGTACCTGGTCTCGGCGTCCCTTAGCTTCCGAAAAAATATGCAACCGGATGGAGTTGCATATCCTTATCCAGCTGCTAGACAAGCCCGATCGCCGTGCTCGAGCATCGTTGTGAAGCTCAAAGAGTTTTCTCAAAATTTGGCTGGATTAAGCAGGTGCGGTGGCAAGCACTTGCTTAAGTCGTTCAAACGCCTCCTGTTGAGGTTTGTCCCATAAAATCTGGTATCTTTTTCAGGAGTCGAGTCAGAGGTATGTGACCCTTGCAAAATTGGCACGTGCCTGCGAAAAAAACCAGTTGCCCCCAAGAACTGGCGAACGTCCGTTGGTTGCGTGGTGTCTTTATGGCTTGTATCACTGTTACTTTATCGGGTCAGGTAAAACACCGGCCGGAGTATCAGGTGGCCAAGAAACGAAAAGTGTCGGTTGCGAAGCGACACTTGGCTATTAAGCCTGAACCCCGCCCCAGCGAGAAACTGCAACCGGCATCGAGGTGGGATAGGTGCTGCTCAAACCCTGCGCTGTATATCACAACGTCGTCGAGATATGCCAGTGCGTGGTGGCCCAACACCGGGTTGAAAACGGCAGCGATAGCCCCTGAAATTTTGACGAGCCGTCGTCAACCCAAAAAGGGCATACGCAAAAATTGAAAGAGAGGGGAGCCGTCGGAAAAAGCTGTCTTTTCTGGGTCCCTCTCATCCACCTCAACGGTCCAGTATGCACTTTTAGCGTCGAGGACGCTAAACCGGGATTTACCCGCCAGCTGATCAATGGCAGCGTCCATCCTGGGTATGGGATATGCGTCTGAAACCGTTTTCGCGTTCAAAGCAGGGTAGTCGATGCGGGAAGCGTGTCGTACCGTCCTTCTTTTTCACTAGCACCACGGGAGAAACCCATAGAGAACAAGAGAGCTCAATCACCCCATCTGCAAGCATCTTGTCGCATTCCGCACGGATGTACTGCCGCGTACTCTCCGGGAGGCGCCACTGTTTCACACGGATAGGTTGGTCCGTCCGTGGTTTTGATTCTATGCTTCATGTGTGGCACCCACCCGGAGGCACCCCTTTCGTTAAACAGATCCGGTAACGATCAAGTACCGGGATGAAGCTGTTCACGTTGAACTGATGACATTTTGGGGCAAGATCCACCCGAGGAACACTAGCCGCCCCTGCTGATGAGGGGAGTTCCTCGTTCTTGAAAGAACTACCGGGAAGCCTCAAACTCGTCCGTGTTGTAACCAAAGTCGTTAAGTCCGTGTGTGAAATCGAACTGGTCCTTCAAAGTCCGCCAGGATACCCGGGTTCGTCTCCATCATCAAGGGGAGCCCGGGGAAGCCATGCCCAAAGCTCCCCGACTATCCCCGAAGGATGAGCCTCCATCTTCCGGGTTGACGCCGGAATTCTGGTCCACCTTGCTCGATCTCAACCGGAGCTCCCTGATCGTTGACGACCCAAACGTCAACTTCCGGTAGGGAGAGGTCCACCAACGACGAGGTACCAGATCTTGGCTTTTGTCCTCTCAACACAACCCAAATCCAGCCTCCCCGCCGTTCACACGACATCGCACAAATCCCCCCGCCCGAGGAGGAAAAGTGACTTTCCGCGCACTCTATTGCCCCTTCTCGTCCTCGTTGCCCGCCTACACAACGTAGTAGGGCGTCTGGTTCGTGATACGTCAAGATACCGAGGGACCCAGCACCAGAGAAGGAAACACGGAGTGGGGCCCTGTTGAAGGTAGCAAAACTACCCTGGAACGGGGGGAGAGATTCAATTTAAATCAAACCTTCGCAGCAGGTCTACCCCTATCAGTACCTCGGCTGGAAATCTGTGTTTGTCGTCGACCACGACCACTGATTTGCCGCACTTACAGGCTCGAAAAAATTTAAATTCAAGGGTTGCCTTACCCTTGATGCCCTAACGTGGCCCAGATGCCCCCTTGAGGCCACGCGAGTGAGGCGAGAGCGAGGTGTTGGAAATCCTCCTGAAACAGGACTCCTTCACCACCGTTGCCTCACTTCCCGAGTCAATGAAAGCTAGGACTTTAGTCCCAGCAAACCACACAATTCAACAGCGGCCGTCCCGCCTGAATCTGTGCCTCGGGGAGCTCCGGTTCCGTGGAACTGTCGCTCCCTTCGGGCCAACCATCACCGTCTCTGCGTTTGGTTCTTTGTGGTTGTGGTTTTGTTCTGTCGGGCGGTGTGCTAGGGCAGTCCTCGCGAAAAAAGCACCGTCCGGCCACATGCCTTCGGCGGCCACACCGGGTGCAAATGATGACCCTCCCGCACCGCACGACACTCGGAAGCGTCATGGGTAGGTACCTGATGGTGGGGACACCAGCGTCGGGGTTCTCGAGTGCGTACGGGCAAATCAACCAGGGGATCAACCGGAGGGGAACCTGCCGGAAATCGACCCTCGCGAGGAGTAGAGGAGCGAGGTTTATGCCCTGCCTCGCTCGAGAAACTGACCAAGGGTTTCTCTACCCGCCCGGCATAGTGCCGATGGTACCAGACTTTTTGGGCTGCTTCGACCACCCGATAAAGCGGCTGATCCTCTCCAGCAGGGGCTTTTCCCCCATCCAGGTGGGAGTCCCTGGAGAAAAGTTCTCCGCATCAGAGGTTCAGCTGGCCCAAGTTCACCCGGATAATCGCGCATACCCTGGTAAACCATGGTCTTGACCGCGAGATAGAAGTCCCTGGGGGAACTGTCGTCGAGTACGTACGACCCCAAACGGAGACGTTGTCGAAGAGATGTAAGATTCCAGGCCTACGGCACGCTGCCACCACCCGATTAGTAGGTTCGGGAACCGTGTGTGTTGTGTATGGGGGCGTGAATGTTGTATGAAAGAAGGGTGGGAGGAAAGTACAAGATGATGTGCTGAATGTTGGATGTGTAAGTGTGTAAATGTGAAAAGGGGGAATAGCGTGGCCGAGCGTCTGCGTGGACGTGTTTGGAAGAAAAATGCAAGATCAAAAAATTCTTCCTCTTCCCTTCAGTTTTTAGCATCCACCTGCTGGAAGTGGGAAACCCTGGTATAGCAAAGTTATGGTCTGTTCTAGGGGAAACAGCTTAATATACTCCGATTCATCTAGCCTTCTTACAGCCTTTCAGGGGTTGCGAGATAGAGTAACCAGCAATGTACTGCTAAGAGACCGAGCCCAAGATAGTTTCAAGCATTCAGCCCTTTGTCTGAACCCAGAACTTAAATGTCTTAAATATCATTTGTTCTTTGACTGGGACCGAGTGAAAGCTCTACGATAGTTATGATATTTATTTATTGAGCAAATCGCACTCATTAGGGAGGTCTACAGGAAATTTAGTCATGGGAAATTTTATAGATGCGTACATCACAATTTGCTCACAGCGGGGTGATGCACGTGAACCACACCAATATAGTCCAAAATGACTCAATGTATTTTCACCCCTAAGTTTGGCGTCCCAACTCCTTAAATATTTTTAATCAGAGTGTAGCACGAACACATATCAAATTTCCCAATATGAACCCAAAATGGAGATTAACTTTGAAAAAAAAAAAAGCAAAACAACTAGTGCTATAAACTCTGCATAAACACTTGTGTAAACGATAAAAAATATTTAGAAATATCATTAGAAAACATTTAGAGTCGAAGGCCAAAAAAGAAGAAATTTAAAGGCAAAGATACAAGATCACAGACTGCCTGACACCCACAAGGTCGGGCAGGTATCAAGACAAATCAAGATAAGTAAGGAAAGTAAAAAGTAAATGCCCTGAAGTATTATGGGCGAGACTTAACAAAATAAACTTCCTTCCAAGAGGTACGGATCCTCGAGTTGAGGGAAGGAAACTAAGTATTGACTTAGTTTAAATCATTAATTGGCACACTGGAGGTACGGATCCTCAAGCGTGTTTCCTTCTGTGTGAAATGTTCCTTTTATAATACTCTGATACTTTGAATTCACAGAGTGCAGCTTTGGGACAGAGAAAGAGTGCACCCCACAGATGATGATGTAGCTTTTCACACGCCAAGTCCAAAGAGCACCAGGTATCTCCCACACACAACCACTAAATAATACTTACTTTGTGGAGACAAACTCGGGAAAACCTGGCGGGGAAGCGAGTAAATCCACAAAGTAAATCCAAAGCGAGCAAACGAAACCCCGAAAACGGGACCACAGTACACACAGAAGTCAGACCGAACTGTCTTCCCTCCAAAACTAGGGTATTTATACCCGAAAAGACCCTCAGGCCATGCCCCAGGATGGGGCGAAAAAAAGAAATATCAAAATAAGGGTTGGACTCCAACCCGATAGTCCAGCAGTCCAAACAAGCCAACGACCCAAAAAATCGTGAAAAGAGGGAGAAAAAAAACACCATCCAACGACCCTTAAATCCCTTCAGGGGCTATTGTGACACTTTGGAAGGAAAAGGGTAATAGGAAAACTGGTAATGTACAATTTACGCGAAAAATGTACATTTCGGGCTGTACTATATACAGTATGGGACTTGGGGAATTAATAAATCTGTTATTTTTCTCGGAGACTTCAACACCCTCCAAATAACGAGCCTTGGTTTAAAATACGTTCGTTGGTTATTTTTATAACCATGTTCTATTATTTCTTAACACTGCCCGCCTCGTTGGTGGAAGCGAGCCCGGACGTCTCTCCAAGTCAATGGGAGCATTGCCGAGTTCCCCACGTCCCTTTGTTCCGTGGTAAGAAGGCAGGCATGTGGCATGGTAAAGACCCGGCCTCAACCACTCGGCACCCGAGGACGATGTCATCCAGGCAGATCGACCTTAGAGTCGGCGAGTGCGCAGCCGTACACTAAACAAACCTCCCGGGCAGTGCGTCGCCTAGAAGGGACCGAAGCGAGTATCACAGGAGGACTCCTAATACAGGTGTGTCTGCGAGGTACTCGTTCCATCTCTCGCGAGGTAGATCGAGAGACAGATGCAAGGGTGCCGGAAGGGCTCAGGGAAACCGAGCAAAGTCGCTTTTGACGCAGTGCGAGGCAAGCATCACGTCGGCGAACATCTCAGGCCATCATCTCGGCGGATCTTTCCTAAGCGGGTGCGCAGTAGGGCGCGCCCGCTCGTCACGGACATCGGAAAGGCGGTCGTACGAAGTACACCCGAACCCGTGTAGAACGTCGGGAAGCGGTGCTCACGGGACGCGCCCGCACGCCAGTGCGGATCTCGGAAGGCGGTGCATCAGGAGGATGCGCCCGCACCCAAGCGGAACATCGAAGGGGGGTGCTCATGGGGAGCGCCCGCACGCCAGTACGGAACATCGGAGGCAGGGCATCAGAGGATGCGCCCGCACGCCAGTACGGAACATCGGAAGGCGGGGCATCAGGGGATCGCCCCCACGCCAGTGCGGACATCGGAAGGCGGGGCATCAGGAGGATGCGCCCGCACGCCAGTGCGGTACATCGGAAGGCGGGGCATCAGGGGGATGCGCCCCCACGCCGTACGGAACATCAGAAGGCGGGGGATCAGGGGTGCGCCGTACACCATTATGGATTGGATTGATTATTTAAATATCTCCGCATCACGCAGGGCATTAGCGGCGATACCTTGTTAACTAGAAATATTAAATGTTTAAAACTTTTAAAAAACTATCAATAAATATCTTACAAATAAAAATAGATAGATTTTAAAAATCAAAGCATAAATATTATGCTCTAAGTGCATAAATTATTGCATAAACATTATCAAATTAAATTTTATTGAAAAAATTGTCTCCCTAAGGAAATTAATAAACCCTCTATGTCACAATTTTTCCCCCAATATTTCGTTTTCAGTGTTTTGGGTGGAGAAAAAAGTAACATACTGCTTTGGTTCTGAGAATTTTTTGCACATCTTTTCCATTTAAAATCGTGCGGGATTTCGTAGGGTCTTTTCTCCTTTACAAGGTTAGCCTTTTGAGAGTATACACAAAATGACGTTTTTTCGATTTCTTGATGATTTCTGGGAATTATTAGGGTAATAATGATAATAATTACCGAGAATTTATTAACATTACAATATGATGATAAAAGTGAGAATAAAGAGAATTTGGATAACATTTCAATATTATTATTATCATTATTATTATATATATATTATTATTATATTATTATTATTATTATTATTATAAAATAATAATAATAATAAAATAATAATAAAAAAATGATAATAATATTGAAATGTTATCAAAATTCTCTTTATCTCACTTTTATCATCATTATTTTAGATTAATAACCAATTCTGTTAATTATTATCATATTTACCCTAATAATTGCCGAAATCATCAAAGAAATCCCCCCCCCCTGAAAAAACGTTCATTTGTAGTTATACTCTCAAAAGGGCTATATTTCGCTAGATTTTGCCGTTTTCGACTTTGTTTTGAATGTTTTTTAACCTTTTTTTTATATTATATATGGGACACAATCCTCTATTATCATCATCATTGTAGCGGGGAGTAGGACCCAGCTAGACTTCAATGTGGTCTGGTGAGTTCGGGCTCAACCGAGATATAGATTTTATTTGGGAAAAGATTCGTTCTGCAGTGAACAGATGTAAGATGCAGGGCCTACGGCACGCCTGCCAACCCACGATTAGTAGGGTCGGGAACCCGGGTGGTGTTCGGTATGGGGGTTGTGAATGTTTATGAAAGAAGGGTTACACCCGCACACAGTGTAGAACGTCAGGTAAGCGTGTGCAATCAGGAGGATGCGCCCGCCCGCCCAGTGTGGAATCTCGGATAGGCGGGGGCACAGGAGATGCGCCCGCACGCCAGTAGGAACATCGGGAGGGGGGATCAGGAGGATACGCCCTCACGCCAGTACGGAAGATCGCTGTTTGTCGTTGTCAACTGGCACCAGCACCTGTGTTAAAAGAGAGCTGGCGAACGGATCGCCTCAGCCCGAAGGGGCGGAACCCATTGGAAAGCCCTCGAGCGTCGTTCCTCTGTGGACACAAGAGTGTATTAGGACATACTGGTTTTATTCTTTGGGCCCGGGTGTGGTCTAAAATCACACTGCATTACCAAGTGCATGAGGACCACACAACCTATGTTATGCAACGAGAGGATCCAGTGGAGGATCTGGATTAAAATTAATCAGTGGGCGTCGAAGGGACGGTGAACATCTCCCATATGTACAATTAAGCTAGTCTACAGTACGAACCTGTAAAAGGCGATCATCAGAGCTTACGTCAAAAAAGAGACCTCCATGGAGGCGATAAAGTCATGGGTTCGGTCCTGCACAGCTCTGGACGGTCTGTTGCCCCTCGAAAAGCTAGAGACGAGCCTCGACGATTAATTAAATAGTATAAAACAATGGACCTTAGGCTAGGACCGTAAAAACTAAAGGAACACCTTAAGATTAAGAACTAGAAAATAAAAGACAAAAAACGAATAGGGAAAGCACGCTGAAGCTGGTGGAACTCCATTCCCTTGGCACCAGATACACAAACAAAAATACAAAAATAGAATAACAAATAACAGTGTTAAATTGTAAGCGCAAGGGCTCTGTGAGGTCAACCAAAATCTGTTGTTGTACTATCACTACTAGATAGAGAAAGGTAGAGAAGAAGATTGATGAGGACGATAGAGAAGGGTGACTATTATACAAGAAACTCCGTAGAAAGATAAGATTCTACAGGTCTGTACAAAGACCACATCTACGTTCCCGTATGGGGACAAGAGCGTTAGACCGACTCAGCTCCGGACACTGTCGCTCGGGGTGTCTCAGTCGTTCCAAGGAGGACTCTCGTGGACTGCGCCCTAAAGACAAAGCATAGCTTGGTCCCACCCCAAAAAAAAAACTTCTTATCTGTACAAGGTCTTGCAAGAAATCGGACAAGGGTTGAAGAATGTGTGACCCTGCCATCGAGGTGAGAAAACAAGTAATCCCGCGTGCTCAAGTCGGGTGTGAAAATCAGAATAGGATCACTCACAGAACAGAAGCTGGGCGGGGCCCGGGCTGGCCGTCCATCTGGAGATGATCTGAAAAGTAAGAAATATTAGAAAGAAGATAGGAGGAAACAGGACGATGGAATATGGCTAGATTACAGGGAAAAGACGGGATTAGTAACGTGTATCGGGTCAAGACTAATCCCCAGGTTCCACGGCCAGGATAAAGGCAGGATATGAAGAGAACAGGCTGCAAGCGTTTTTAGCGAATCCAAGCCATACAGGGTTATGTTACAGAAAGACTGGTAATTGACAAGGGACAGCATGCAATCCGCTGGGGCTCTGAAAAAAGAAAGATAATGGCGAGCGGAAGATAAGGAAGAGTGGCTTTGGCCCATTACTCGTCCCAGTTCAGACCCAGGGTTCCCATGGCTCATCGTCTACCCCCCCACCGAATGACGGGGCCGAAGATTCCGAATCCAACAGGCATCTGCACCGGGATCTTGAAAGGTCCATGTCAGCTCCGGGGGTCAGGAGGGAAGTGCCGTCCAAACGGGGACAGCGGTCCGGGGGGACGAATTCCGCAACTTACTCGAAACGCCTTAAATTTATTAGGGTGCGAGTGACTTTCCTGCCAATTTGAATGCGGTCTCCTCACACATAAGCCACGGGTCCGAGCTTTTTCAAAAACCGGCTGGCTCCAACCATCGGGGACCCAGGGTCTGATTCCATGACTGGGGTGCAGGATAACGCTACGATGCACGGGAAGACCAGATCACCTACTCGTTATACTCCGCGGCGATTTCCCGCCGCCTTCGATCGTGATCGGCGGTCCAACACTCACGAGCCTTTCGGGCGGCCTCACTAGCGGCCACCCGAGCTGCACGGAGTTTCGATCTTAGTGAGGGCAAAGCATCTTCGGAGTAGATCACGTGTTTGATCCACAAGCGGGGGAAATGACTATCCCGACCTGTGAGAAGGTTACAATGTGAGTCATTTCCGCTCCGGTTATGGAGGAATTGATGGCAATACTAACATCCGGTAATAGATCGTACCAACCCACGGGATCATCCATCTGGAGCGTGCTCAGGCGGCCTTGACCACCGGTTCACCCTCTCCACCATTACCGTTGGCCTGCGGCATGATAGGGACTGTGGTGTAAGAGCGACTTCAACCTGGAAAGGTGATGACAGATGTCGGAAAGAAGGACGGTTTGCGGAATTCAAGGGCCGTTATCCGATAACAAGGTCCGGGGTGGACCATACCGCGTAACGAATTCTGCAAGGAAAAACATCTGCTACAGTTTGGGGCGTCCTTAGATGCAATGGGAACCAGCCTCAACAAAACGGGTAAGGTGGTCAATCAGCACAAGGACGTACTTGTTTGCCACGCGGCACGAGGGGTAAGTGGAGGATATCAGCGGAGACCGGCTCGAAGGGCTCTACGACGTTGCATGGCTGAAGGGGCGTTCGGGCGATTGCCCCTTCCTCCGCTGGCATGCCGGGCCATCCATGACGCGACATACCTTCGGGAATGTGCGGCCAAATCCCGGGAAAGTTAAAAATGATCCGTAGCCGCTGATACGTCCTGTGGACACCCTGATGCCCGTGCGGACGGAAACGGCATGAACCGCACCAAAGCGGCCGCCGCGCAGCGACTTGGATTACGAGCCGAAGAAGGACTCGTTATGGTCGGACTAACAGGATATAAGACTCGGTCCTGAAGTTCGAATGATTCGAGTGGAAGAGGGATACGCCTACGGCGGAAGGCGGCCCTCCTCAAGGATACTCTATGAGCTGCTGCCACAGGGGATCGTCCCGCTGTGACGCCCACCAAATTGGGCTGAAGGTAAGGGGACTATCCGAGGTCAGCAATGGGTGCGATATGACGGACCCTGAGCAAGGCAGGGACGTGGTGGAATCGACCGGCTTATAGAGAAGCTCAAATTCATAGAAGTCAGCTCGTGTTCCACGCGTCTCATCCTTACCGATGCTGTTGGCTTGCGGAAGAAAGATACCAACGGTTCTGTGATCTGTAAAGATACGGAAAACGTCTTCCATACAAGTAAGGATGGTAATGCCTAACGCTTTCGACCACAGCAAGAGCTCCAGGTCGATGGTCGGGACCGGTCTCGGTGTCCTTAGCTCCGAGAAAAAAAATGCAAATCGGATGTAGTTCTCCATCCTGATCCAGCTGCATAAGACAAGCACCGATCGCCGGTGCCCGAGGCATCGGTGTGAAAGCTCAAAGGTTCTCAAAAAATTGGCTGGATTAAGCAAGGGCGGGTGGCAAGCACTTGCTTAAGTCGTTCAAACGCCTCCTGTTGAAGGTTTGTCCATAAAAAATCTGGTATCTTTTTTCAGAGTCAGGTCAGAGAGATGCGACCCTGCCTATTGGGTACGGGCCTGCCCCCCCGAAAAAAACAGGTGCCCCGGGTGGGTGGGTGGGGGGCCCCAAGAATGGCGAACGTGCCGTGGTTTGCGTGGTGTTTTTATGGCGTGTATTACTGTTACCTTTATCGGGGGTCAGGTAAAACACCGGGGCCGGAGTAATACAGGTGGCCAAGGAAAACGAAAGGTGTCGGTTGCGAAGCGACACTTGGCTAGGTTAAGCCTGAACCCCGCCAGCGAGTAACTGCAACACGGCATCGAGGTGGGATAGGTGCTGCTCAAAACCCTGTGCTGTATATCACAAACGTCGTTCGGGATATGCCAGTGCGTGGTGCCCAACACCGGGTGAGAACGCAGCGATAGACCTTGAAAAGTTGACGGAGGCCGTAGTTCAATCCAAAAAAGGCCATACGACGAAAATTGAAAAGAGACGGGAGCCGTCAGAAAAAGCTGTCTTTTCTCGTCCTCTCATCCACCTCAACGGTCCAGTATGCACTGTTAGGTCGAGGACGCCTAAAACCAGGATTACCCGCCAGCTGATCAAGGCAGCGTCCATCCTGGGTCTGGGAATGCGTCTGAAAAACCGTTTCGCTTTCAAAGCACGGTAGTTCGACGCAGGAAGCGTGTCATACCGTCCTTCTTTTTCACAAGCACACGGAGAGAGGCCATGGAGAACAAGAAAGCTCAATTCACCCGTCTGCAAGCATTTGTCGCATTCCGCACGGATTGTACTTGACGCGTACTCTCCGGGAGGCCCATTGTTTCGCCGGACAGGTTGGTCGTCCGTGGTTTTGATTTCTATGCTTCATGTTGTGGCCCCCAAAAAACCCCCCCCACCACACCCGGAGGGCAGACCTGCGTTTATAAACAGAATCCGGGTAACGATCAAGTACCTGGATTGAGCTGTTCACGGTTGAACTGATGTACCAGTGAGAAGATCCCAACCCTGCTATTGAGGGGAGTTCCTCGTTCTCGAAAGAAACATACCGGGAAGACCTCAAAACTCGTCCGTGTTGAACCAAAGTCCGTTAAGTCTAGTGTGTGAAATCGAAACGCGTCGTCAAAAGTCCGCCAGGATATCCGGTTCGTCTCCATCATCAATGGGAGTCGGGGAAGGCCATGCCCAAAAGCTCCCCGGGACTATCCCGAAGATGAGCCTCCATCTTCCGGGTGACGCCCCCCCGTGTGAAACCATGGTCCACCGATTCCGCGTCGTATGCAAGACAATTTCGGCGACCGACGAAAACCCCCTACCTCGATCGCCGCATAGCCAAGACCAAGTCCTTGCTCGATCTTCAACCGGAGGCTCCCTGATCCGTTGACGGACCCAAACGTCAACCTCGTAGGGAGAGTCCACAAGAACGATGGTACCAGGGATCTTGGCTGTGTCGCTTCCCCCCCCTACACAAGCCAAACAGCTCCCCCGCCGTTCACACGACATCGCACGCAATCGCCCCGCCCGCCCGAGGAGGAACAAGTGACTTTCCGCACACATTCTAATTTGCACCTTCTCTGTCCCGTTGCCCGCACTACATCAACGCAGTAGGGGCGGTATGGTTCGTGATACGTCAAGAGACCGAGGGACCCAGCACCAGAGAAGGGGAACACGGGTCGGGCCCCGTTGAATGTAGCAAAAAACTATCCCCTGAACATGGAGAGAGGATTCAATTAAAGATCAAACCTCCGCAGCAGGCGTTACACCTATCAGTTTACCTCTGCTGGAAATCGGTGTTGTCGTCGACCACGACCCAACTGGTGCCGGCACTTACAGGTCTCGGGAAAAATTTTAATTCACGGGTTTGCCTTACCCTTGATGTCCAAACGTGGCCCCAGATGCCCCTTGAGGCCACGCGAGTGAGGGCGACGGAGCGAGGTAGTTGGAAATCCTCCTGAAAACAGGACTCCTTCACCACACGTTGCCGAAAATTCTCCGAGTCAATGAAAGCTAGGACTTTAGTCCCAGCACCACACAATTCAACAGCGGCCGTCCGCCTGAATATGTGCCTCGGGGAGCTCCGGTTCCGTGGAACTGCGATCCCTTCGGCGCCCACCATCACAGTCTCTGGCGGTGGTTCTTTGTGGTTGTGGTTGTGTTTCTTGTCGGGCGTTGTGTATGCAGTCCTGCGCGAAAAAAGCACGTCCGGCCACATGCCATCGTGCGGCCACACGGGGCACTGATGACCCTCCCGCACCGAACGACAACCGGAAGCGTCATGCGTAGTCACCTGATGGTGGGGACACCAGCGTCGGGGTTCTCGAGTGCGACGGGCAAATCAACAGGGGATCAAACCGGAGGGCGGGAACCTGCCGGAGATCGACCCCTCGCGAGAGTAGGAGGAGCGAGGTTTAGGCCCTGCTCGATCGAGAAAACTGAACAAGGGTTTCTCTAACCGCACCGGCATAGTGCCGATGGTTACCAGACTTTTTGGCTGCTTCTACAACCCGATAAAAGCGATGAGCTCTACCAGCCAGGGCTTTGCCCGCAATCAGGGTGGGCAGTCCTGAGAAATTCTCCGCATCAGAGGTTCAGCTGCGCCCAAAGCTCACAAGGATAATCGCGCATACCTGGTAAACCAGGTCGCTACCGCGAAGATAGAAGTCCCTGGGGGAGAATTGTCGTCGAGTACGTACGACCCCAAATGCCGTAAGTACTTTCCATCGACGAGAAGTCCCAGGGAGCCGTTGTCGGAAGGGTCTCCTTAAAACCTCGTCCCAGGTCCCTATACCGTCGAAGACTGGGGAGTTTACTGACAAACGTCCGCGTCACCCTGGAAGCTAGCACGGGCGGCACGGATCAGAGCATCATCCGTCCCGTAAGATGGGCATGCTCAAAACGTGTTGCACCCATGTTTCAAACTCCTGATTCTCCGGAAAAGAGGCTGGTCTGGCTGGACCTCGCCCGGTAAGGCGGGATCGGGTTCGAGTAGGGTTATACCCTGGTCAGCGGACGTGGGTTGAACGGGTGTCGCTGAGACGAGTGGTCAGTCGTTGACCACTGCACCCCCGCTTCCCCTGCGATTGCAGAGGCCGCAGCCTGGTGTCGAGGTGAGAGGGAGGTTTCAGATTGCCCTGGCTCCCAGTATAATCGCACAATATTCGCGTACTGCACTGACCGAACTGAAACGAGAATTTAGACGCACTCAAAATTAGCCGCTTAGCTCTGAGGTACATCGAGGAAGAGGGAGAGGTGGTCACGGGGATCTAACTTTGCCCAAAGTCAATGACGAGTGTATCTGCCTCGAGGAAATTCGGGGCCCGCGAGGAGGTTTGCAGAGGAAACACGAGGAGCTCAGGGGTCGCCTAGGGCGCTATTGCGTGTCGAGGCATTTCTCGTAACAGGCCTAATTACTCTACAACCTTTACGGGCTTGCGCTGGACTTGCACCAAAGGCTTAACCAGACCTTTATAATGAAAAATGTTCTATCCCACCGCTGCACTCAAAAAGACAGTTATAGCGGGGCGTAGACCAGTAGACTTCAATGTGCTCTGGTTGGTTCGGGCTCAACCGAGAATATAGATTTATTTGGGAAAAGATGCGCTCTGCAGTGAACAGATGTTAAGATTGCAGCGACGGCACGCGGCAACCACCAGATTACAAGTAGGTTCGGGAACCGTGTGTGTTGTGTATGGGGGTTGGTGTTGAATGTTGTATGAAAGAAGGGTGGAAGGAAAGTACAGGATGTATGTGCTGAATTGATGTGTAAGTGTGTATATGTGAAAAGGGAGATAGCGTAGGGCCCCGAGCGTCTGCGTGACGTGTTTGGAAGAAAAATGCAAGATCATAAAATCTCCTCTTCCCTTCAGTTTGAGCATCCCACTGCGGGAAGTGGGAAACCCATGTATAGCCAAGTTATGGTCTGTTCTAGAGTATCAGATTAAATATACTCCGATCATCTATGCCTTCTTACAGCCTTCAGGGGTTGCGAGATAGGGTAACCAGCAATGTTGCTGTTAAGGAGACCCGAGCCCAAGAAAGTTTCAAGCATTCAAGCCTAGTCTGCAAACCAGAACTTAGATGTAAATACATTGTTTATTTGACTGGGACGAGTGAAAGCTCTACGATAGTATGATATTTATTTATTGAGTAAATCGCATCATTAGGGAGGTCTACAGGAAATATTTCAGTCACAGGAAATTTCATAGATGCGTAACATCACCCAATTTGATCACAGCGGGGTGATGCACTGAAACACCACACCAGATATTACGCAAAAAAATGACTTAGTGTATTTTCACTCCTAAGTTCGGCGTCCCAACCCATAGTATTTTTAACAGAGTGTTAGCATAAAACATATTCAATCCCTACTATGAAAAAGTTAATTTCCAACCCAAAATGGAGATAACTGTGAAAAAAAAACTAGTGCTGAATAAACTCTCATAAAAACACTTGGCTAAACGAAAAAATAAAAATATTAGAAATATCATGTAAGAGACATCAATTTATGAGGGTCGAAGGAAAATAGAGAAAATAACGCCAAGGGGACCACAAGATCACAGAGCCTGACACCCACAAGGTCAGGCGGTATCAAGACAACCGGAATCGAGGACAAAGTAAAAGAAAGTAAAAAGTAAAATGACACCTGAAAATTATTATGGGCGAACTTATTGAAATAAAAACCTTCCTCTCAGGAGGTACGATAATCGAGTGAGTGGAACGGAAATAAGTAGACTTAGTTAAAATCAAAGGCATGACACACTGGAGGTACGGATCCTAAAGCAGTGTTCCTTCTGTGTGAAGTGGTCTTTTTATACTATGACACTTTGAATTTCACAGTGCAGCTTTGGGGACAGACGAAAGAGTGCCACACCAAGATGATAATGTAGCGTGTTCACACGCAAAGTCCAAAAGGAGACCAGGTGTTCTCCTACACACAACCATTAAAAGAACAATTAGCTTTGCGGAGACAAAACTCGGCAAATCCTGGCGCGAAGCGAGGTAAATTCCACAAAAGTAATCCAAAAGCGTAGACACACCGAGAACGGACCACAGTACACACAGAAAACCAGGACCGAACTGTCTTCCCCTCACAAAACTAGCGGGGTAATTTATACCGAAAAAGACCTCAGGGCCATGCCCCAGGCAGGCGCGAAAAGAAGAAAATATGCCAAAAATAAGAGTTGGACTACCAACCCGATAGTTCGGCAGTCCAAAACAAGCCAAACGACCCAAACAACCCTGAAAAGAGAGGTGCAAGAAAAAACACTATCAACGAACCATACTTCCCTTCAGGGGCTATTTGTGAACTTTGGAAGGAACACAACAAGGGGTATAATAGGAAAAAAATGGTAATGTACAATTTACGGTATGGGACTTGGGAAATTATAAATCTGTTTATTTTTCCGGAGATTTCAAACCATCGAAGTAACGAGACTGGTTAAAATACGTTTCTTTGGTATTTTTTATAACCATGTTCATATTATTTCGTAAACTGCCCGCCTCGGTGGAAGCGGAGCAGGATGTCTCATCCAAGTCAATGGCAGCAAGCATCGCAGAGTTCCCCACGTCCTTTGTTCGGGTAGAGAAGGGCAGGCATGTGGCATAAGTAAAGACCCGGCCTCAACCACTCGGCGTCCGAGGACGATGTTCAGTCAGGGCGAGATCGACCTTAGAGTCGGCTAGGGCGCAGCCGTTTACACCACATAATTTCAGGATTATCATCCTTATTATCGTTTTCATCATCATTATCATCATTATCATCATCATTATCATCCACTATTGCAATTATTATCCATATGATTGCAATTGTTATCATATTATTGCATATTGGAGCTTATAGTATATATTTTGCAATAATAATAATAACCACAAAAATAATGATAGTAATAACATAATTAAGAAACAATAATAACGATTTTATAATAATTATTTTATCATTATCTTAATTAGTATCGTTATTAACTGTAATTATTATTGTTATTTATGATAATTATTTTTCCAATTATACTACCAGTACAAATAATAAAATGATAATAATAACAATAATAATAATAATAACAATAGTAGAAACCACTAGCATTATATTTATATACTCTATACTTCTTATTATTATTGTTATTAATTACAGTTATAATAGATTTTTTGGCAATAATACTTAATAATAATATAATGGTAATAATAATAATAATAATAATAATAATAATTAATAAAATAATAATAAAACAAATAATATTAATATTATCAATGTTATCAAAACTCTCTTTATTCTCACGTTATCATTCATTAGTGTTATGATTAATACAATTCTTGGTAATTTATATCATTATTACCCTAATAATTGCCTAAATCACCAAAAGAAATCTAAAAAATGTCATTTTGGAGTTATACTCTCAAAAAGGCTATATTTAGCGAGATGTTGCCGCTTTGTTCGAACTTTTGGAATGTTTTCTTTACTTTTTATATTATAATATGGACACAATCCTGTTACTTAATCATCATTCTTATCAGAATTATCATCCATTATTATCGTCTATTCATCATATCCATCATAATTATCATCATTATTGCAATGATTTATCATCATTATGCAAAATTGTATCATTATTATGGATATTATGAGTTAGTTATATATTTTCTGCAATAATTACTAATAACCACAACAATAATCGCTAGTAATAAAAATAAATAACGATTTTTCTAATAATTATTTAATCAGTATCTTAATTTAGTATCGTTATTACTGTAAATTATTACGTTATGATAATTATTTTTGCAATTATACTACCAGTACAAATAATAATAACTGATAATAATAACAATAATCATACTAATAACAATATTATAAAACCCACTAGCCATTATTTATTATTAAATTATACTTATTATTATACTGTTAGCATTACAGTTATAATAGATTTTTTTGGCAATAATACTTAATAATTAGTTAATAGTAATAATAAAAACAATAATGATAATAATAATACATAATAATAATGGTAGCAATAATGATAACAGTAATAATGATAATAATAATAATAATAATAATAATTTAAATGATTTCAAATGTTATCAAAAACTCTCTTTATTCTCACTTTTTCATTATGTTATGATTAATTACAATTCTGGTTAAATCATTATCAGTAACCTAACTAATTGACTAAATCACCAAAGGAAATCGAAAAAAAACTCATTTTGGAGTTTACTCTCAAAAGGCTATAATTTCGCCTAGATTGTGCCGCTTTTTCGACTTTGGGGGAATGTTTTTCTTATAGCGGTTTTTATATATATATGGACACAAATTCCTGTTATGATTCATCATCCCTTATGATGATTATAATCATTATTATCATTATCATCATCATAGTCATTATCATCATCATTATCATCATTATTGCAATTATTATCATACATTATGCAATTGTTATCATTATTATTGCAATATTTGAGTTATAGTACATATTTTGCAATACTACTAATAAACCACACAAGTTAAATGATAGTAATAACAATAGAATAAGAACAATAATAAGATTTTATAATACTTAGGTATATCATTCTATTAATAGTATCGTTATTACTGGAAATTAGAAACTGTTATAATAATATTTGTGCCAATTATACTACAGGTACAAATAATAATACATGATTAATATATCAATGATAAACTAATAACAATTATTATAACCACTAGGCATTATATATTATACTGATACTTATTAGTATTAGTTTTATTATTACAGATATAATAGATTTTTTGGCAATAATACTAAATAATTAAGATAATAATAATAATAATAATAATAATAATACTATAATAATAATGATAAAATAATAAAAATAATTAATAATAAAATAAACATTACTAATATTCAAAATGTTATCAAAATTCTCATTTATTATCACTCTTTATCATCATTATTGTTTGATTGACTACCAGTCTGGTAATATTATCATTATTACCCTAATATTTCCCGAAATCACTAAAAGAAATCGAAAAAAACTCATTTGGGAGTATACTCTGAAAAAGGTTATATTCGCTAGATTTGCGGCCTTTTTCGACTTTTGGGAATGTTTTTCTTATACTTTTTTATATTATATATGGACACAATTCCTGTTATTATCATCATCATTATCATGATTATCATCATTATCATCGTTATCATCATCATTATCATCATTATCACCATTATCATCATCATTATCATCATTATTGCAATTATTATCATCATTATTGCAATTGTTATCATTATTATTGCAATTATTGGAGTTATAATATATATTTTTCCAATAATACTAAAAACCACAACAATAATGATAGTAATAACAATAATAATACAATAATAACGATTTTATAATAATTATTTATATCATTATCTTAATAGTATCGTTATTACTGTAATTTTTACTGTTATAATAATTATTTTTGCGTATTATACTACCAGTACAAATAATAATAATGATAATAATAACAATAATAGTACTAATAACAATATTATTAACCCTAGCAATTATTATTATTATACCTATAACTTATATATTATTATTGTTATTATGTACAGTTTATAATAGATTTTTGGCAATAATCCTAATATTAAGATAATAGTAATAATAATAATAATAATAATTGATAATAATAATAATAATAATAATAATAATAATAATAATAATAATAATAATATCAAATAATATATTCAATGTTATCAGAATTCTCTTTATTCTCACTTTTATCAGATCATAATTGTTTGATAATACAATTCTGGTATTATTACATTATTACCCTAATAATTGCCAAAATCACCAAAGCAATCGAAACAAAAACGTCATTTTGGATATACTCTAAAAAGGCTATATTTTCGCTAGATTGTTCCTGCTTTTTTTCGACTTTTGGATGTTTTCTTACCTTTTTTATATATATATATGGACCAATCCTGTTATTATCATCATCTTATCATGTTTATCATCCTTATTATCGTTTCATCATCAATTATCATCATAATCATCATTACCATCATTCTCATCATCATTATCATCATTATTGTAATTATTATCATCATTATTGCAATTGTTATCTTATTATTGCAATTATTGGAGTTATAGTATATTTTTTTGCATTAAAACTAATAACCCAACAATAATGATAGTATAAAAATAATAATACAATAATAACGATTTTATAATAATTATTTATTCTTTATCTTAATTAGTATCGTTATTACTGTAATTATTACTGTTAAAATAATTATTTTTGAAATTAAAATACCAGTACAAATAATAATAATGATAATAATAAAAAAAATAATACTAATAACAATATAATAAACACTAGCATTATTATATATTATTTTTATTATACTTTTTAAATTTTGGGTTTTTATTATTACAGTTGTAATGATTTTTTGGCAATAAATACATAATTAAGAAAAATAGTAATATAATAATAACAAAAATAATGATAAAAATAATAATAATAATAAAATAATAATAAATAATAATAATAAAATAATAATTTAAATAATATTCAAATGTTATCAAATTTTGTCTTTATTCTCACTTCTGTCATCATTATTGTTATGATTAATACAATTATGGTAATTATTATCATTATTACCCTAATAATTGCCGAAATCACCAAGAAATCGAAAAAACGTCTTTTTGGGTTTCCTCTCAAAAAGTTATATTTTGCTAGATTTGCCGTTTTAAATCGACTTTTGGGAAATGTTTTTCTATCCCTTTTTTTATTTTTATATATGGACACAATCCTGTTTATTATCATCATTATCATGATTATCATCATTATTATCGTTATCATCATCGTTATCATCATTATCACATTATCATCATCATTATCATCATTATTGCAATTATCATCATATTGCAATTGTTATCATTATTATTGCAATTATTGGAGTTATAGTATACATTTTTCCAATAATACTAATAACCACAACAATAATGATAGTAATAACAATAATAATAACAATAATAACGATTTTATAATATTTTTTTTATATCATTATTTTAATTAGTATCGTTATTACTGTAATTATTACTTTTATAATTATTATTTTTCCCAATTATACTACCAGTACAAATAATAATAATGTAATAATAACAATAATAATACTAATAACAATATCAAAACCCACTAGCATTATTATTATTATACTTATACATTTTATTTATTGTTATTATTACAGTTATAATAGATTTTTTGGCAATAATGCTAATAATTCAGATAATAGTAAAAGAATAATAATAGTAGTAATAATAAAATAATAATAATAATAATAATAATAATAATAATAATAATAATAATAATATAAATATATTCAAATGTTATCAAAATTCTCTTTATTCTCACTTTTATCATCATTATTGTTCTAATTAA
Source organism: Penaeus monodon (assembly GCF_015228065.2). Classification (NCBI taxonomy): domain Eukaryota; kingdom Metazoa; phylum Arthropoda; class Malacostraca; order Decapoda; family Penaeidae; genus Penaeus; species Penaeus monodon. The sequence continues at coordinate 25,363 of NW_023663193.1, forward strand.
AACAATTCTGGTAATTATTATCTTTAAATACCCTAATAATTCCCGAAATCACCAAAGAAATCGAAAAACGTCTTTTTGGGTATACTCTCAAAAGCCTATATTTCACTAGATTTTGCCGCTTCTTAGACTTTTTGGGAATGTTTTTCTTATACCTTTTTTATATTATATATGGACACAATTCCTGTTTTTATCATCATCATTATCATGATTATCATCATTATTATCGTTATCATCATCATTATCATCATTATCATCATTATCATCATCATTATCATCATTATTGCAATTGTTATCATTTTATTGCAATTATTGGAGTTAAAAGTATATATTTTGCAATAATACAAATAAACACAACAATATGATAGTAATAACAATAATTAACAATAATAACGATTTATAAAAATTTATTTATATCATTATTTTAAATTAGTATCGTTATTACTGTAATTATTACTGTTATGATAATTATTTTTGCAATTATACTACCAGTAAAAATAATAATAATGATAATAATGACAATAATAATACTAATAACAATATTATAATAAATAGCGTTATTATATTATACTTTTACTTCTTATTATTATTGTTATTATTACAGTTATAATAGATTTTTTGGCAAATAACTAATAATTAAGATTATATTTAATAATAATAATAATAATAAAAATAATAATAATAATAATAATAATAATAATAATAATAATAATAATCATCATCATCATCATCATATTAATAATCATCAAGTGTTATCAAAATTCTTGTTATTCTCACGTTTATCATCATTATTGTCATGATTAATACAATTCTGGTAATTATTATCATTTTTACCCTAATAATTGTCGAAATCACCAAAAAAATCGAAAAAACGTCATTTTCGATTACACTCTCATAAGGCTATATATCGCTAGATTTGCCGCTTTTTCGACTTTTGGGATTGTTTTTTTATACCTTTTTTATATTATATATGGACACAATTCCTGTTATATCATCATCATTATTCATGTTTATCATCATTATTATCGTTATCATCATCATTATCATCATCATTATCATCATTATTGCAATTATTATCATCATTATTGCAATTGTTATCATTATTTTGCAATTATTGGAGTTATAGTATATATTTTTGAAATAATACTAAAACCACAACAATAATGATAGTAATAAAAATATAATATAAAAATAATAACGATTTTATAATAATTATTATATCATAATCTTAATTAGTATCGTTATTACTGTAATTATTACTTTTTATAATAATTATTTTGCAATTATACTACCAGTACAAATAATAAAAATGATAATATAACAATAATAATACTAATAACAATATTATAACCACTACCATTATTATATTATACCTAACTTATGAATAGCAAAACCCCTCTTCCGTGCTGATACAATGGAAGAAAACCCCACAATACAAAACTAGATTTATTGAAAATGAGACTACAGTTTCGAAATCCACCTTGATTCCATTTTCCCAGGTCTGAAGAGGAAAGGGAGAGGAGGGGTATAAAAGAGAGGAGGAGAGGAAAACGCGGGAACACGGGCGGGTGAGGACAGACGAACGGAAGCAGAAAAGGGTCACTCAGGTCGGAGGATCGGGCGACTATGCGCCGGGGGGCCGGCGTACGGTAAAAGGGCGGAGGTTGGGAAGCAAGGAGGCTGTCAGCGGGAGAAAAGCCGCTGTTCAAGTTGAAATTAGGCAGCAGCTTTATAAAGGAAGACTCCCCCAGTCTGCGGGAGTAGACATCGGCGGAAGGAAACACATCCGCGCTGCTGACCAGTCCATCTGTGGCCAGTGTCCCACTGATGGCAAAAGGGGCGTTATTGTTGTGTCCCCTGGATATAGCGTACTTATGTTGAGACGACGCTTGGTAAGACTGGCGCCTGTTTCGCCAAAGTATGCTTGTCACAGGAGGCACAAGGAACAGCATAGGTGCCCACCTTCGCGGGGGAAAGGGAGGGCTAGTATGGACCAGGTTGCGACGGAGAGTGTTCACCTGGCGAAAGATAAGCCTGCAGTTGAGAGGTTGAAGGGGGCGACGGAGAGAGTAAATTCCTCAGTGTAGGGAGGCTGAGGACGGGCAAATGAGGAGTCAATTTAGGAGGAGAGTCGTGATAGAAGGTACGCCGCGCCCTGGATAACGCGGCATCGAGAACAGGGCCCAGGGTAGCCCAGTTTGGAGAAAGAGCGACGAAGGAAGACGATCTCTCCATCCAGGTACTGGGGTCACGATGCAAAAGGGCGCGAAGGAACAGCGAGGTGGCAACACCTCTCTTCAAATGGAGAGGGTGTATGAGGAAGAAGTGTATGTACATCCCCACTATGCATGGGTTCCGTATATGGAGAAGGAGAAGTGGTCAGCAGAGCGATGGACTAAGGTGTCCAAGAAAGGAGCCTGTTGTCAACCTCCCATTCCACCTTGAAACGGATGGAAGGAAGAGAGGTTCAGCGGGCATCAGGAACCCGGAAACAGAGCAGGGTCATGAGACCAGAGCAAAGACGTCGTCGACATACCTCAGCCAGATCGAGGCCGAATGGAGATGGAAGGAGAAGCTCAGACTCGAAGAATTCCATGAACAGGTTTTCCAGGACTGGAGAGAGGGGGGAGCCCATGGCAAACCGAACGTCTGAGAGTAAAAACGACCTTCGAAAGAAAAGGAATTAGAATCCACACACAGACGAATCAGCTGGAGGAAGGCGTCGGTGGCAGAGGGAGACGAGGATCCTCTGCGGGGGGTCTCCTCTGGAGGAAAGCCAGGACATCATTCAAGGGGACCTTGGTGACAGGGAGTCAAAGTCCAAGCTCATCATGGGCACCGGTGAAGCTCCGCGAACGCGGGAGATGAAGTCCGAGAGTGGCGCAGGTGAGCAGGGGAGAAGGTGCCAAGAAGGGGAAGTGAGACACTTTGCCCGCAGCAGCAACAGGGTGCGTCACAGATCCCCGGGAGGAGATGATGGGGCGCAGAGGCACGGCGGCTTATGGTTTTAGGAAGCCCATAGAAATGAGGGAGTCGAGGGTTGATGACCCTGAACCTTGGGATAGATTCGCCCCCGGAAAACAGGCTGCTATCTCATTCAGGCGACGGTGGAAGGGAGCAGCAATGCATTCACGGGGGTCACTAGTCAAGGGGGCATAATGGAGGCGTCATCCAACAGGTCCTGGGCCTTCTGCAGGTAAGAGGCACGGTCGGGACCACCACCGAGTTGCCCTTGTCAGAGGGCAGAATGGTGACGTCCTCCCCGCCAGGCTTTGAAGGGCCTCACGGTAACGCCCAGGAAAGGAAGGGTTAGGATGGGGAGTGATTCGAGGGCCGGGATGAAAGCACCACAAGGAGAGAGACATAGGCAAAGAGTTCTGTGAGAAGAGATGAACGGTCAAAGGAGAATATGTCGATGGAGGTAAGGGGCTGAGGCGGAGAGCAAAGGAAAGACCCAACCAAGGAGTTGAAGCTGGGGGGGGTCAAGGACAGGGAAGATAAGTTGGTAACAGCGTCGGTGAGGGAGAAGCGGGACCAAGGACTGGGGGGCGGTCAGGCTGGAAAGTTTCTGGAGAGAGAGCGACCATGGTTGGTGGGGGAGGGACCAGAAAGAATAATAAAAACGATAATAACAATAATAACGATTTTATAATTATTATTTATATCATTATCTTAATTACTATCGTTATTACTGTAATATTACTGTTATAATAATTTTTTGCAATTATACTACCCTACAAAAAATAATAATGATAATAATAACAATAATAATATAATAACAATATTATACCACTAGCATATATTTATTATACTTATACTTATTATTTACTTATTTTAATTATTGTTATTATTACAGTTATAATAGATTTTTTGGCAATAATACTAATAATTAAGATAATAGTAATAATAATAATAAAATAATAATAATAAAAAATAATAATAATAATAATATTAATAATAATATTCAAATGTAATCAAAATTCTCTTTATTTTCACTTTTATCATCATTATTGTTATGATTAATACAATTCTGGGAATTATTATCATTATTACCCTAATAATTGCCGAAATCACCAAAGAAATCGAAAAAACCTCATTTTGGAGTAGACTCTCAAAACGCTATATTTCGCTAGATTTTGCCGCTTTTCCGACTTTTTGGGAAAGTAGCATTTTATTAACTTTATTATTATTATTATTGTTATTATTACAGTTATAATATACTTTTTGGCAATAATACTAATAATTAAGATAATAGTAATAATAATAATAAAAATAATAATAAATAATAATAATAATAATAATAATAATAATAATAATGATAATAATAATAATGCAATATTAATTATATTCAAATGTTATCAAAATTCTCTTTATTCTCACTTTTACATCATTATTGTTATGATTAATACAATTCTGGGAATTATTATCATTTTTACCCTAATAATTGCCGAAATCACCAAAGAAATCGAAAAAGCGTCATTTTGGAATATACTCTGAAAAGGCTATATTCAATTATCGTTATCATCATCATTATCATCATCATCATCATCATTATCATCATTATTGCAATTATTATCATCATATTACAATTGTATCATTATTATTGCAATTATTGGAGTTATAGTATATATTTTTGCAATAATACTAATAACCACAACAATAATGATAGCAATAACAAAAAAAATAACAATAATAACGCTTTTATAATAATTATTTATATCTTATCTTAATTAGTATCGTTATTACTGTAATTATTACTTTAATAATAATTATTTTTGCAATTATACTCCCAGTACAAATAATATTAAAGATAATAATAACAATATAATATTAATAACAAAATTATAACCCTAGCATTATTATATTTTACTTATACTTATTATTATTATTGTTATTATTACAGTTATAATAGATTTTTTGGTAATAATACTAAAAATTAAGATAATAGTAATAATAATAATAATAATGATAATAAAAATAATAATAATGATAATAATAATAATTATAATATTAATAATAATCAAATTTCTATCAAAAATTCTCTTTATTCTCACTTTATCATCATTATTATTATGATTAATACAATTTTGGTAATTATTATCTTTATTACACTAAAAATTGCCGAAATCACCAAAGAAATCGAAAAAACGCCATTTTAGAGTATACTCTCAAAAAGGGTATATTTCGCTAAATTTTGCCGCTTTTTTTGACTTTTGGGAATTTTTTTTTATACCTTTTTTTATATTATATAAGGACACAAATTTCCCGTTTTTACATCATAAATTATCATGATTATCATCATTATTTTCGTTTCATCATCATCATCATTATCAATATTATCATAATTACCATCATCATTATCATCACTATTGCAATTATTATCATCATTATTGCAATTGTTATCATTATTATTGCAATTATTGGAGTTATAGTATATATTTTTGCAATAATACTAATAACCACAACAATAATGATAGTAATAACAATAATAATAACAATAATAACGCTTTTATAATAATTACTTATATCATTATCTTAATTAGAATGTTATTACCATAATTATTACTGTTATAATAATTATTTTTGCAATTATACTACCAGTACAATAATAATAATGATAATAATAACAATAAAAATACTAATAACAATATTATAACCACTAGCATTATTATTATTATACTTAACTTATTACTATTATTGTATTATTACAGTTATAATATTTTTTTTTTGGCAAAAATACTAATAAATTTAAAATAATGGTAATAATAATAATAATAATAATAATAATAATAATAATAATAATAATAATAATAATAATAATAATAATAATATCAATAATATTCAAATGGTTATCAAAATTCTCTTTATTCTCTTTTTTTATCATCATTATTGTTATGATTAATACAATTCTGGTAATTATTATCATTATTACACTAATAATTGCCGAAATCACCAAATAAATCGAAAAAAATTCATTTTGGAGTATACTCTCATAAGGCAATATTTCGCTAGATTTTGCCGCTTTTCGACTTTTGGGAATGTTTTCCTATACCTTTTTATATTTTATATGGACACAATTTCCCGTTATTATCATCATCATAATCATGACTATCATCATTATTACGTTATCATCATCATTATCATCATTATCATCATTTATCATCATCATCATTATCATCATTATTGCAATTATTATCATCATTATTGCAATTTATCATTATTATTGCAATTTTTGGGGTTATAGTATATATTTTTGCAATAATACTATTAACCACAACAATAATGATAGTAATAACAATAATAATAAAAAAAAATAACGATTTTTTAATAATTATTATATCATTATCTTAATTAGTAAACTTTATTATGTAATTATTACTGTTATAATAATTATATTTGCAATTATAATACCAGTACAAATAATAATAAAGATAATAAAAAAAATAATAATATAATAACAATATTATAACCACTAGCATTATTATTATTATACTTATTACTTATTTTTATTTGTTTTTATTACAGTTATAATAGATTTTTTGGTAATAGTACTTATAATTAAGATAAAAATAATAATAATAATAAAAAAATAATAATAATAATAATAAAAATAATAATAATTTAAAAATAATAATTTTAAATGTTATCAAAATTCTCTTTATTCTCACTTTTATCATCATTATTGTTATGATAATACAATTCTGGTAATTATTATCATTATAACCCTAATAATTGCCGAAAATCACCAAAGAAAACGAAAAAAAAGTCATTTTGGAGTATACTCTCAGAAGGCTATATTTTCGCTAGATTTAGCCGCTTTTCGACTTGTGGGAATGTTTTTCTTATACCTTTTTTATATTATATATGGACACAATTCCTGTTTATTTATCATCATTTTCATGATTATCAAACATTATTATCGTTATCATCATCATTATCATCATTTTCATCATTATCATCATCATTATCATCATTATTGCAATTATTATCATCATTATTGCAATTGTTATCATTATTATTGCAATTATTGGAGTTTTCAGTATATATTTTTGCAATAATACTAATAACCACAACAATAATGATAGTAATAACAACAATAATAACAAGAATATAGATTTTATAATAATTATTTATATCATTATCTTAATTAGTATCTTTATTAATGTAATTATTACTGTTATAATAGATTTTTTGGCAATAATACTAATAATTAAGATAATAGTAATAATAATAATAATAATAATAATAATAATAATAATAATAATAATGATAATAATAATAATAATAAGAATAATAATATTCAAATGTTATCAAAATTCTCTTTATTCTCACTTTTATCATCATTATTGTTATGATTAATACAATTCTGGTAATTATTATCATTATTACCCTAATAATTGCCGAAATCACCAAAGAAATCGAAAAAACGTCATTATGGAGTATACTCTCAGAAGGCTATATTTCGCTATATTTATCCGCTTTTTCGACTTTTGGGAATGTTTTTCTTATACCTTTTTTATAATATATATGGACACAATTCCTGTTATTATCATCATCATTATCATGATTATCATCATTATTATCGTTATCATCATCATTATCATCATTATCATCATCATTATCATCATTATTGCAATTATTATCATCATTATTGCAATTGTTATCATTATTATTGCAATTATTGGAGTTATAGTATATATTTTTGCAATAATACTAATAACCACAACAATAATGGTAGTAATAACAATAATAATAACAAGAATATCGATTTTATAATAATTATTTATATCATTATCTTAAGTAGTATCGTTATTAATGTAATTATTACTATTATAATAATTATTTTTGCAATTATACTACCTGTACAAATAATAATAATGATGATAACAATAATAATACTAATAACAATATTATAACCACTAGCATTATTATTATTATTATTATACTTATTATTATTATTGTTATTATTACAGTTATAATAGATCTTTTGGCAATAATACTAATAATTAAGATAATAGTTTAATAATAATAATAATAATAATAATAATAATAATAATAATAATAATATAATAATAATAATAATAATAATGATAATAATAATAATAATAATAATAATAATAATAATATTCAAATGTTATCAAAATTCTCTTTATTCTCACTTTTATCATCATTATTGTTATGATTAATACAATTCTGGTAATTATTATCATTATTACCCTAATAATTGCCGAAATCACCAAAGAAATCGAAAAACGTCATTTTGGAGTATTTCTAAAAAGGCTATATTTCGCTAGATTTTGCCGCTTTTTCGACTTTTGGGAATTATATTAGTTCTTATACCTTTTTATATTTTATATAACAAAATTCCTGTTATTATCATCATCATTATCATTATTATCATCATTATTATCGTTATCATCATCATTATAATCATTATCATCATCATTATAATCATTATTGCAATTATTATCATCATTATTGCAATTGTTATCATTATTATTGCAATTATTACTGTTATAATAATTATTTTTGCAATTATAGTACCAGTACAAATAATAATAATGATAATAATAACAATAATAATACTAATAACAATATTATAACCACTAGCATTATTATTATTATACTTATACTTATTATTATTATTGTTATTATTACAGTTATAAAAGATTTTTTAACAAAAATACTAATAATTACGATAATAATAATAATAATAATAATAATGATAATAATATAATAATAATAATAATAATAATAATAATATTAATAATATTCAAATGTTATCAAAATTCTCTTTATTCTCACTATTATCATCATTATTGTTATGATTAATACAATTCTGGTAATTATTATCATTATTACCCTAATAATTGCCGAAATCACAAAAAAATCGAAAAAAACGTCAGTTTGGAGTATACTCTCAAAATGCTATATTTCGATAGATTTAGCCGCTTTTTCGACTTTTAGGAATGTTTTTCTTATACCTTTTTTATATTATATATGGACACAATTCCTGTTATTATCATCATCATTATCATGATTATCATCATTATTATCGTTATCATCATCATTATCATCATTATCATCATCATTATTGCAATTATTATCATCATTATTGCAATTGTTATCATTATTATTGCAATTATTGGAGGTATAGTATATATTTTTGCAATAATACTAATAACCACAACAATAATGATAGTAATAACAATAATGATAACAATAATAACGGTTTTATAATAATTATTTATATCATTATATTAATTAGTATCATTATTACTGTAATTATTACTGTTAATAATTATTTTTGCAATTATACTACCAGTACAAATAATAATAATGATAATAATAACAATAATAATACTAATAACAATATTATAACCACTAGCATTATTATTATTATACTATTCTTATTTTTATTATTGTTATTATTACAGTTATAATAGATTTTTTGGCAATAATACTAATAATTAAGATAATAGTAATAATAATAATATTACAATAATAATAATAAAATAATAATAATATAATAATAATAATAATAATAATAATATAATAATAATATTAATAATATTCAAATGTTATCGAAATTCTCTTTATTTTCACTTTTATCATCATTTTTATGATTAATACAATTCTGGTAATTATTATCATTATTACCCAAATAATTCCCGAAATCACCAAAGAATCGAAAAACGTCATTTTGGAATTACTCTCAAAAGGCATATTTCCCTAGATTTGGCCGCTTTTTCGACTTTTGGGGAAAGTTTTTCTATTCCTTTTTTTTATTATATATGGACACAATTCCCGTTATGATCATCATCATTATCATGATTATCATCTTATTATCGTTATCATCATCATTATCATCATTATCTCATCATTATCACTTATTGCAATTTTTTATCATCATTATTGCATTATTATCATTTTTATTTCATTTATTGGAGTTATAGTATACATTTTTACAATAATACTAATAACCACAAAAATAATGATAGTAATAACAATAATAATAACAATAATAGCGATTTTTAAAAAATTATTTATATCATTATCTTAATTAGTATCGTTTTTTGCTGAAATTTTTACTGTTATAATAATTTTTTGCAATTATACTACCAGTAAAATAATAATAATGATAATAATAAAAAATAATAATACTAATAATAAAATTATAAAACCCCTAGCATTTTTATTATTTTTATTATACTTATTATTATTATTGTTTTCTTACAGTTATAATAGATTTTTTGGCAATAATACTAAAATTAAGATAATAGTAGTAGTAGTAATAATAAAAATAATAATAATAATAATAATAATAATAATAATAAAAATAATTGTAAAAAAATAATAAAAATAATAATATAATAATAATAATATTGAAATGGTTATCAAATTTTCTTTATTCTCACTTTTATCATCATTTATTGTTTATGATTAATACAATTCTATTCCTGGTTATTATTTCATTATTACCTTAATGAATTGCCGAAATTACCAAAGAAATCGAAAACTACTTTTGGAGTATACTCTCAAAGCCATATTTTGCAGGATTTTGCCCGCTTTTTTCGACTTTTGGGGAATGTTTTTCTTATACCTTTTTTATATTATATACGGACACAGTTACCTGTTTATATCATCATCATTATCGATGATTATCATTATTATCATCGTTAATTGCATTATTATCAATCATTATTGCAATTATTATCATTATTATTTGCAATTATTGCAGTTATAATATATATTTTGCAACTATACTAATAACAACAACAATAATATAGAAAATAACCAATAATAATAACAATAATAACGATATTATAATAATTATCTTATATCATTATTTTAAATTAATATCGTTATACAGTAATTATTACTGTTTAAAATAATTATTTTTTTCTTTTTTTGCAATTATACTACTAGTAAAAATAATAATAATGTAATTAATAAAATAATAATATGAATAACGATATTATATAATAATAATAGTAATGATAATAATAATGATAGTAATCAATACTAATATAATACTACAACTAATAATAATAATAATAATAATAATAATACTACTAATAATAACAATAATAGTCCTAATAATAAATACTAATAATAATAATGATAATATTGATAATATTCAATATCATCAAATGTTATCAAAAATTCTCTTTATTCTCACTTTTATCTTTCTTTATTGTCCCATGAATTTAATACGATTTTGGTACTTATTATCATTATTTACCCTAATAATTGCACAATCGATCAGATAAATCGAAAACGTCATTATGAGTATCCTCTCAAAAGGGTATATAAAGCTAGATTTTGCCGCTCTGTCGGCTTTTTGGGATTATTTTTTCGTTTACATGTTTTTTGTATATATGGGAGACAATATCCTGTTTTATCAATCATTATTATCATGATTGTCATCAATATTTCTCACATTATCATCATCATTTATCATCATTATCATCATTATTGGCAATTATTATCATCATTATTGCAATTTTATCATCATTCTTATTGCAATTATTATCCATTATTTTGCATATTTATTGCAGTTATAAATCTATATAATTTTTTGCACTATAATAAACTAATACAACAACCTAATCATAGAAATAACAATAATAATACCAATTAATAACGATATTATAATAATTATCTATATCTTATTTTAATTATATCGTTATTACAGTAATTATTATTGGTTATAATAATTATTTTTGCACTTATAACTACTAGTAAAATGATAATAATGATATAACAATAATTATATTAATAACGATATTATAATACTAATAACTAATAATTATAATAATATGTGTAGTAATAATCTTAATATAATAATTAATAATCTAAATAATATAATGTATAATAATACATAATAATAATATAATTATTTTATAATATTAATAATCATCAAATGTTATCAAAATTCTCTTTATTCTCACTTTTATCCTCATTATTGTCATGCTTTAATACGATTTTCTGTAATTATTATGATTATTATTTACCCTAATATTGACACAATCATCAGAAATATCGAAAAAACAAACGAGTCATTATTGGAGTATACTCTCAAAGGCTATATTTTCGGCTAGATTTTTCCGCTTTTTTCGACTTTTGGGAATTATTTTCTTTTACCTTTTTTTATTATATATTGAGACCCATTTCCTTTTATTATCATCATTAATTATCTGATTATCATCAATCTTATCAACTACATCATTATCATCATTATTGCAATATTAATCATCATTATTGCAATTATTATGCATCATTTTGCACTTATTATACATTAATTTTTGCAATTATTGCCGTTATATATAATACTTTTTGCACTATACTAAATACAACAAAAATAATAATAGAAATAACACTAATATAACAATAATAACGATATTTATAATAATGTATCTTATATCATTATTTTTAATTAAAATATTCCGTATTACAGTAATTATTACTGTTATAATATTATGTTTTTGCAATTACTACTAGTAAAAATTATAATATGAGATAAGAACAATAATAATCTAACACATATAATATAATAATAATACTAAATAATGGATAATAATAATGATATATAATAATAATAATAAGAATAATAATAATAATATAATAATAATATATAATATAATAAAAACTAATAATAATAATAATATAATAATACTAATATATTATAATAATAATATAATTAATAATCATACTCACTCATAATATCGTACTAATATACAATACTGATGATAATCTTGATATATCAATTAATTCTCAATGTTTATCAAAATTACTCTTTTTCTCCTTTTTATCCTCATTTATTGTCATGATTTTATACGATTTTGGTAATTATTAACATTTATGGTACCCTAATAATTGCCAAAATAATCAGAGAAATAAAAAAAACGTCATTTGGGTATACTCCTCAAAAGGCTATAATTTCGCTAGATTTTGCAGCTTTTTTCAGGGGGGGGGGGCTTTTTGGGATTTTTTCTTTTACCTTTTTTTTTTATTATATAGTGAGACAATTCCTGTTATTATCATCGATTATTATCATGATATCATCAATATTATCATTATCATCATCATTATCATCATTTATTATCATTATCGCAATTATTATCATCATTTTGGCAATTATTATCATCTTATTGCAATTATTATCATTATTATTTGCAATTAGTGAAGTTATAAATATATAATTTTGCAATTATACTAATAACAACAACAAAAACAATATAAATAACGTTATAAGAATAACAATAATAAGCGATATTATCATACTTATCTATATCATTATTTTAATTATATCGTTATTACGTAATTTATTACTGTTATATAATTATTTTTTGCAATTATACTACTAGTAAAAATGATAATAAATAATAATAATAACAATAATAATATTAATAATAATAATAATGGTAATGGTAAAGGTAAAAACAACAATAATAACGATAATAATATAATAATAATAAGAATAATAATAATAATAATAAATAAATCATACTAATAAATAGTAATAATAATAATAATAATGATAATATTGATAATATTAATAATCATCAAATTTATCAATATTCTCTGTATTCTCACTTTTATCCTCATTATTGTCATGATTAATACGATTTTGGTAATTATTTCATTATAAACCCTAATAATTGCCAAAATCTTCAGAGAAAATCGCAAAAAACGTCATTTGTAGTATACTCTGAAAAGGCTATATTTCGCTAGATTTTGCCACTTTTTAACTTTTGGGAATTATTTTCTTTTACCTTTTTTTTTTTATTATATATGGAGCAATTCCTGTTATTATCATCATTACATCATGACTATCATAATATTATCATTATCCAGTTCATCATTATCATCATTATCATCAATTTATTGCAATTATTAGCATCATTATTGCAATTATTATCATCTTATTGCAATTATTATCATTATTATTGCAATTATTTGCATTTATAATATATAATTTTGTCACCTATACTATAAAACAATAATAATAATAGAACTAACAATAATAATAACAATAATAACGATATAATAATAAATTATCTATATCATTTTTTTAATTAATATCGTTATTACAGTAAATTAATTACGTTTAATAATTCTTTTTTTGCAATTTATCTACTAGTAATGATAATAATGATAATAACACAATAATAATATTACTAACGATATTATAAATAATAATAATAATAATGTATATAATGATAATAATTATAATAATAATAATAATAATAATAATAACAATAAATCATAGTAATAACATAATAATAATGGATAATAGTGATAATATTATAATCATCAAAGTTATCAAATTCTCTTTAATTCTCACTTTTTATATCCTCATTATTGTCATGATTAATAACCATTTTGGTAATTGTATCATTTATTACCCTAATAATTTGCCAAAGATCTCAGAGAATCGAAAAAAACATCATTTTGGAGTATCTCTCAAAAGGCTATATTTTTTGCTAGATTTTGTGCCGCTTTCTTCGACTTTTGGGAATTATTTCTTTCACCTTTTTCTTATTAGAGATGGAACATTCCTGTTATATCATCATTATTATCATGTTATCATCATATTATCTTATCATCATCATTATCATCATTATTGCAATTTTTTATCATTATTGCATTATGTATCATCATTATTGCAATTATTATCTTATTATTGCGATTATTGCAGTTATAATATAATTTTGCAACTATAGCTAATAACAACAACAATAATAATGGAAATACAGATTATAATAACAATAATAACGATATTATAATAATTATCGTATATCATTCTTTTAATTAATATGGTTTTATTACAGTAATTTTCACTGTTATGAGTAATTATTTTTGCAATTATACTACTAGTAAAAATGATAATAATGTAATAATAATACTAATAATATTATAACGATATAATAATAATAATAATAATAATAAGAAGAGTATGATTAATAATAATGTAATAATAATAATTATAATGTTAATAATAATATATAATACTAAGAATATACAATAATAATATAACAATAATAATAAGTTTATAATAATATAATGATAACAATAACACTAATAATAATTGATAATAATAATAATAATGATAATAATAATAATAATGAATCTATAATAATAATAATCATCATATAATAACACTCATAATAAATGATAATACTATCAATTATTATTATTATTATTATGATTTATTATTATTATTATTATCATATTTCTTATTATTATTATTATTATATTCCTGCACTGGGAAGATATCTGCAAACACTTTTCTGATCCGGAACACAGGATAATGTATCAAACCCATCCGAGCCATTTGCTGAGTCAATGATGCTGCACTCTTTGTGGAACTTTTCCAATTCACACAGATCGTACTATACAGTCAAATCTTCCAGATATCGTCATCAAGGACAATAAACAACACTTGCCTGTTTATAGTATGAGCATCCCTTCAGACAGAAACATCCTAACAAAAGTGGTTTTTCGAGAAGATATCAAGTATAAAACCGTGGAAATAAGGTGGAAAAGATGTGGCATTTAAAAAAAACCAAAGACTTTGCCTGTTGTTATTGGAGCTCTTGGCCTTATAAAAAAGGTACCGGGGGCTAATTTCTTGAGGCCAAATACCATGAAATCCTAAATTAGAAAAAATTCCAAAAAATAGTCTTAAGCAGGCACAGGCACATTTCTCAGAAGAGCATTATCAATCTGAAGTGTTCTTTGTGTGAGTGAATTGATTTGACTGGCTGTTTTGGATTTGTGGTTGTTCTGCATATTTTGCATGTTTTCATTTATGTTCCATTGCCACATCAACCTTCAATCACCCTAGGTCACTGGTAGTGACTCGTGTGTTTGATTTTAATTGTCAGATCTAAGGAAAACTTTTCGTTATAATAATAATAATATAATAATAAATAATAATAATAATAATTCATAATAATGATAATATCACTATCACCAACATCAACAACAGCAACAAAACACCAGTAACAGCAACAACAGCAGCATTAACATCACCGCCTTAGCAGCTTCTCAAGCGAGTGGCAAAATCGCCCTCGCTTCGCCACGACGCGGAAGGGATCGAGCGTGGCATCCGAGTCCTCGGCGACCGACCCTCCATTCCGAATTCTCCCCACGGTCACGCGTGCGTAAACCTAATCCCACAAAGTACTTCCCTTCCTCCTATTCCTTGTTACTCCTGTTTGCTTCGAGGCGAAGGGAGGAAACGAGCAGGACAGGAGATAGACAGATGGAGGAAGGATGAATGAGTGACGGTGAATGGACATCGCGTCGGTGTTTGGGTGAATGGTGAGAAGGGTGGGGGGGGGGGGGGGGGGAGGGTGGAAGGGGGGGGGGGGAATGGTAAGATAAGGGCTGAGATTTTTGAACGTTTGAAGGGGGGGGGGAGGGGGGAGGGGCGTATTGGTGGAGGTTGTTTAGCACGGAGAGCGTCCTGCGCACACGTGTAAACGTAACATCGCACATGCCAATTGGTGTGGCAAATTGAAAACGACAACTGAATAGCCGTAGCAGATACATATATATATATAATATATATATGTAATCTGCTAGGGGGGGGGGGGGGGGAAGAAGGGGGGGGGGGGGCGGGGTGGGGGAAAAGGGGGGGGGGGGGGGGGGGCTATCAGTGTCTGTTCATATTTGCCCACAATTGGCTGTGCGTATTTACGTTTACACGTGTGCGCAGACGTGCTAACAACCTCCACTCAATACGCCCCCCCCCCCCTCCCCCCCTCCTTCAAACGTCAAAAATCTCAGCCTCTCTTACCTTTCCCTCCCCCCCCTTCCCCCCTCCCCCCCCCTTTCTCCCATTCACCCAAACACCGACGCGATGTCCATTCACCGTCACTCATTCATCCTTCCTCCATCTGTCTATCTCCTGTCCTGCTCGTTTCCTCCCTTCGCCTCGAAGCAAACAGGAGTAACAAGGAATAGGAGGAAGGGAAGTACTTTGTGGGATTAGTTCTCACGCGTGACCGTGGAGAATTCGGAATGGAGGGTCGGTCGCCGAGGACTCGGATGCCACGCTCGATCCCTTCCGCGTCGTGGCGAAGCGAGGGCGATTTTGCCACTCGCTTGAGAAGCTGCTAAGGCGGTGATGTTAATGCTGCTGTTGTTGCTGTTACTGGTGTTTTGTTGCTGTTGTTGATGTTGGTGATAGTGATATTATCATTATTATGAATTATTATTATTATTATTATTATTATTATTATTATTATTATTAATTATACGAAAGTTTCCTTAGATCTGACAATTAAAATCAAACACCGAGTCACTACCATGACCTAGTGTGATTGAAGTTTGAGGCAATGGAACATCAATGAAAACATCAAAATATGCAGAACACCACAATCAAAACATCCAGTCAAATCAATTCCACGCACGACAAAGAACACTTCAGATTGATAATGCTCTTCTGAGAAATGTGCTGTGCTGCTTAAGACTATTTTTTGGATTTTTTTTCTAATTTAGGATTTCCTGTATTTCTCAAGAAACTTACCGTACCTTTTTTATTAAGGCCAAGAGCTCCACTAACAACAGCAAGTTTTGGTTTTTAATGGCCACATCTTTTCCACCTCTATTTCCAGGTCTTTATACTTTGATATCTTTCTCGAACACTTTTGTTAGGATGTTTTGTCTGAAGGATGCTCATATCTATAAACAGGCAAGTTTTTGTTTATTTTGTCCTTGATGACGAATTATCTTGAAGATTTGCCTGTATAGTACGATCTGTGTGAATTGGAAGTTCCACAAGGATTGCAGCATCCTTGCCTTCAGCACTGGCTCTGGATGGTGTTTGTACCATTTATCCTGTGTTCCGAGAGAAAATTGTTTGCGATCTTTCCAGTGGCAGGTATTTAATAATAATAATATAATAATTATAATAAATAATAATAATACTAATATAATAATTAATAATTATATTATTATCATTATTATGATTGTTATTATTATTATTATTATTATTATTATATTATTATTATTATTAATTATTGTTATTATTATTATGGTTATTATTATTATTATTTATTATTATCGTTTATTAAATTATTATTATTATTATTATCATTATTAGTCATTTTTACTAGTAGTATAATTGCAAAAATAATTTAATCATAACATTAATAATTAATGTAATAACGATATTAATTAAAAGAATGATATAGATAATTATTATAATATCGTGTTATGTTATTGTTATTATTACGTGTTATTTTCTATTATTATTGTTGTTGTTTATTAGTAATAGTTGCAAAATTATATATTATAACTGCATAATACGCAATAAAATATAATAATTGCAATAATGATGATATAAATTGCAATATGTAATAATAAATTGCAATAATGATGATAATGATGATGATAATGATAATATTAGATGATAATCCCCATGATAATAATATGATAATAAAACTGAATTGTCCTCCGTATATAATAAGAAAAGGTGAAAAGAACATGATTCCCAAAATCGAAAGCGGCAAAATCTTAGCAAAATATCGCTTTTGAGAGCATACTCCAAATGATGTTTTTTTTCGATTTCTCTGATGATTTTGCATTATTAGGGTAATAATGATAATCATTTACCAAAATTGGATTATCATGACAATAATGAGGATAAAAGTGAAATAAAGAGAATTTTGATAACTTTTTGATGATTATTAATATTCTCAATATTATCGTTATTATTATTTTACTACTAATTATTATTATTATTATTATTATTATTATTATTATTATAATATATTATTATTTATTATTATTATTGTATTATTATTATTATTGATAATATCGGTTATTAAATATTATTATTGTTGTTATTATCATTATTATCATTTTTACTAGTAGTATAATTGCAAAAAATAATTATTATAACAGTAATAATTACGTCATAACGATATTAATTAAATTAATGATATAGATAATTATTATTATATCGTATTATGTTTTATTATTGTTTTTCTATTATTATTATTGCTTGTTATTAGTATATTTGCAAAATTTCTATTATCAATGCCATATGCGATAATATGAAATAATTGCAATAATGATGATAATAATTGCAATACTGATGATAATAATTGCAATTAATTATGATAATGATGATAATTATGATGAATAATATAATATTTATGATAGTCCATGATAGTAATGATGATAAATAACATGAATTTGTCTCCATATAGATAAAAAAAAAAGGTAACAAGAAAATAATTCCCAAAAGTCGAAAAAGTGGCAAAATCTAGCGAAATATAGCCTTTTCAGAGTATACTCCAAAATGACGTTGTTTTTCGATTTCCCTCTCCTGAGATTTTGGCAATTATTGGGGTAATAATGATAATAATTACCAACTCGTATTAATCATGACAATAAAATGAGGATAAAAGTGAGAATACAGGGAATATTGATAACATTGGATGTTATTAATTATTATCAATATTATCATTATTATTATTATTATTACTATTATTATTATTATTATTAATTATTATTATTATTATTGTTCTCATTAATTATTATTATCATTATTGGTAAGATTCGTTATTAATATTATATTCGTTATTATTATTTATTATTATCATTTTTACTAGTTAGTACATAATTGCAAAATAATTTATTATAACATTAATAATTACTGTAATACCGACAATATTAATCAAATGAATGATATAGATATTTATTATAATTATAGTTATTATTGTTATTTATTATTGTTATTATTATGTATTGTTTTTGTTGTTATTAGTATAGATTGCAAAATTATATATTATAACTTCAATAATTGCAATAATAATGATATAATTGCCAATAAGGATGATAGATAATTGGGCAATAATGATGATAATAATTCGATAATGATAATAATATGATAATGATGATGATAATGATAATATTGATGATAATCATGATAAGTAATGAATGATAATAACAGGAATTGTCTCACTATATAATAAAAAAACAGGTAACAGAGAAAATAATTCTCACAAGTCGAAAAAAGCTGCAAAATCTAGCGAAATATATCTTTTGAGAGTAGACTCCAAAATGACGTTTTTTTTTTTATTTCTCTGATGATTTTGGCAATTTTAGGGTAATAATGGATAATAATTACCAAAATCTTATAAATCCATGACACTAGTGAGGATGAAAGTGAGAATAAAAGAGAATTTTGATAACATTTGAATGATTATTGATATTATCAATATTATTCATTATTATTAATTATTATTACTATTATTATTATTTTATTATTAATTAAAAAAATTATTAATTATTATTATTATTATATTATTATTATTTTATTATTATTTATTATATTATTGTTTTTATTATTTTTATTTTTATTATTATATCATTTTACTATAGTATAATTGCAAAATAATTATTATAATCAGTAATAATTACTGTAATAACGATATTAATTAAAATAATGATATAGAATAATTATTCTATTAGTCGTTCTTATTGTTAGCTATTATTGTTATTATCTATTATTAGTTTTGTATGTTAATTAGTATAGTTGCAAATTATGTATTATACACTGCAATAATTGCAAAATATGATAATAAGTGCAATAATGATGATAATAAATTGCAATAATGGAATGATACTAATTGCAATAATGATGATACTGATGATAGTGATAAATAGTGATTGATAATCATGATAATAATGCTGATAATAAAGGAATTGTCTCCAATAATAATAAAAAAGGTAAAAAAAATAATTCCCAAAAGGCGAAAAAGCGAAAAATCTAGCGAAATATATCCTTTTGAGAGTTACTCCAAATGACGTTTTTTCGATATTCTGATGATTTTGTCATTATTAGGGTAAATAATAATAATAATAATTACGAAAATCGTATTAATCATGACAATAATGAGGATAAAGTTGAGAATAAAGAGAATTTTGATAACATTTGATGATTATAATATTATCAAAATTATATATTATTATTATTATTATTTATTAGTATTATTTATTATTATTATTATTAATTATTCTTATTACATATTATTACTAATTTTCTAATGTACTTATTATTATTGTTTATTATTATGTTATTACTTCTTATTCTTCTTATTATTATTATTATTTTTATTATTATTATTATCATTCTTATCATATTATTATCATTATTATTGCATTAGTAGTATATATCGGGTTATTATATAATTATTGTTATTATCATTATTATCATTTTTACTAGTAGTATAATTGCAAAATAATTATTATACAATAATAATTACTGTAATAACGATATTAATTACAATAAAGATATAAGATAATTATATAATATCGTTATTATTGTTTATTTATTATTGTTACTTTCTATTATTATTGTTTGTTTGTTATTAGTATAGTTGCAAATTATATATTATACTGGCAATAATTGCAATAGTAATGATAATATTGCATACTGAAATGATAATAATTGCGATAATGATGATAATAATTGCAATAATGAATATAATGATGATAATGATGATGATAATGATAGATATTGATGCTAATCATGATAATACTGATGATAATAACAGGAATTGTCTCCATAATATACAAAAAAAAATGTAACGAAAATAATTCCCAAAAGTCGACAAGCGGCAAAATCTAAGCTTTATATTACCCTTTGATGAGTAGACTCCTAAAACTTTTTTTCGATTTCTCTGATGATTTTGGCAATTATTAGGGTATAATGATTAATAATTTACCAAAATCGTATTAATCATGACAATCAAGAAGATAAAATTGAGAATAATAGAGAATTTGATAACATTGATGATTATTAAATATTATCAATATTATCATTATTTATATTATTATGATATTATTCTTACTATTATTATTTTATTATTATTTTATTGTTATTATAATTGTTATTATTATGATTATTATTATTATTATTATTATTATTATTCATTTATTATTATCATGATTATTAATCATTATTATTATTATTATTATAATATCGTTTATTAATATTATTATTGTTATTATTATCATGTATTATTATTTTTACTAGTAGTATAATTGCAAAATAATTATTAAACAGTAATAATTACTGTAATAGACGATATTAATTAAAATAATGAATATAGATACTTATTATAATATCGTTTATTATTGTTTTATTATTGTTAGTTCTATATTATTGGTTGTTGTTATTAGTAATAGTTGCAAAATTATATATTAATAAACTGCAAAATTGCAATAATAATGATAATGATTGCAATAATGAATGATAATACATTGCAATAATGATGATACTAATGATACCTCATGATAAATGATGATGATAATACAGGAATTGTGTCTCTGTATGTCATATAAAAAAGGTATAAGAAAAACATTCCCAAAAGTCGACAAAAGCGCAAAATCTTGCAAAATATGGCCTTTGAGAGGTAATACTCCACAAAGTCGTTTTTCGATTCTTTGGTATTTCGGCAATTATTAAGGTACTAATGGAAATAATACCAGAATTGTATTAATCATAACAATAATGATGATAAAAGTTGAGAATAAAGAGAACTTTGATAACATTTCAATATTGTTATTATTATTATTATTCATTATTATTATTATTATTATTATTATTATATTATTATTATTCTCTACTACTATTTCCTTATTATTAGTATTATTGCCAAAACTCTATTATAACTTAATATAACAAATAATAATAATAAGTATAATAATACTAATAATAATGCTAGTGTTATAATATTGTTATTAGTATTATTCTTGTTTTATTATTATCGATATTATTATTTGTACTGGGAGTAGAATTGCAAAAATAATTATTATAACAGTAATAATTACAGCAATAACGTACTAATTAATATAATGATATAATAATTGTTATAAAATCGCTATTTATTGTTATTATTATTGTTATTACTACATTATTTTTGTGGTTTTATTATTATTGCAAAAAATTATACTATAACTCCAGTAATTGCATAATAATGATAACAATTGCAATAATGATTATAATATTGCAATAATGATGATAATGATATGATAATGATGATAATGATGGTAATGAATGATGATAACGATAATAGATGATGATAATCAGATTAGATGATGATGATCATAACGGAATGTGTCCATATAATAATATACCAAAGGAATAAGAAAACATTCCCAAAGTCAAAAAAGCGGCAAAATATGTCGAAAATATAGCTTTTGAGATTATGTCTCCCCAAAATGACTTTTTTTCGATTTCTTTGGTGAATTTTCGGGAATTATTAGGGTAATAATGATACTAAGTACCAAATTGTATTAATCATAACAATAATGATGATAACAGGAGAATAAAGAGAATTTTGATAATATTTGAATAATAGTTTAATATTATTATTATTTATTATTATTAATTATTATTTATTATTATTATGTTATTATTATTATTATTCCTATTATCTTCATTATTAGTATTATTGCCAAAAATCTATTAATAACGTAATCGTGTAACAATATAAAAATAAGTATAGGTATAATAATATAATGCTAGTGGTTATAATATTGTTATTATATTATTATTGTTATTATTATCATTATTATTTTTGTACTGGTAGTATAAATTGCAAAATAATATTAATAACATTATAATTACAGTAATAACGATACTATTAAGATAATGATATAATAATTATTTATAAAAACGTTATTATTATTATTATTATTGTTTATTACTGATCCATATTGTTGTGGTTATTAGTATTATTGCAAAAAATCTCATATTATAACTCCAATATTCAATAATAATGATAACAATTTGCCAATAATGAAATGATAATAAATTGCAATAATGATGATGAAATGATTGAATAAACCGATAATAATGATGATAATCATGATACTGAGGATGATATAACAGGAGATTGTGTCCATATCTAAATATAAAAAAGGATAAGAAAAACTTCCCAAAAGTCGAAAAAGCGGCAACATCTAGCGAAATTATAGCCTTTGAGCGTTACTCCAAAAAGGACGGTTTTTCGATTTCTTTGGTGGATTTCGCAATTATTAGGGTTAATAAGATTAATATTACCAGAATTGTATTAATCATAACAAATAATGATGATAAAAGGAAATAAAGAGAATGTTGATAACATTTGGAATATTATTTAATAATTATTATTATTATTATTATTATTAATTATTATATTATTATTAATTATTATTACTATTATTTTACTATTATTCTTAATTATTCGTATTATTGCCAAAAAATCTATTATAACTTTAATAATCCAATTAATATAATAAGTATAAGTTTATAATATAATGCTAGTGATTATATATTGTGATTAGTATTATTTAATTGAATTATCTTATTCATATTATTATTTTACTGGTAAGTATACTTGCAAAATAATTATCATAAGCAGTAATAATTACATTAATAACCGATACTATTAAGATAATGATATAAATACTATTTAACATCGTTATTATTGTTATTATTATTTTATTACTATCATTATTGGTGTTTTTAGTGAGTATTATTGCAAATTATATACTATAACTCCATATTGCAATAATAAGGATAACAATTTGCAATAATGATGATAATAAATTGGCAATAATGATATAATGATGATAATGATGATAATGATGATAACGATAATAATGATGAGTAAATTCATGATAATGGATGTGATCAAAAAATAACAGGAATTGTGTCCATATATAATTTAAAAAAGGTATAGAGAAAAACATTCCCAAAGTCTAAGAATCGGCAAATCTAGTGAAATATAGCCTTTGAGAGTATCCTCCAAAATGACGTTTTTTCGATTTCTTTGGTGATTTTCGGCAAATTATTAGGGTAATAATGATAATAATTACCAGAATTGTATTAATCATAACAATAATGATGAAAAAGTGAGAATAAATAGAATTTTGATACATTTGAATATTATGAATATTATTATTATTATTATTCATTATTATATTATTATTATTATTATTATATTATTATAATTATTATTATTATTAGTATTACATTATTGATTATTATTATTACTACTACTATTATTATTATAATTACTATTATATGAATTATTATCATTATTTCAAAAATCTAATATAACTGTAATAATAAACAATAAATAATAAGGTATGAGTATAATAATAATATGATTAGTGGTTTATAATATTAGTTGTTATTGATATTATTATAATATTATTGTTTGTACTGGTATTATAATTGCAAAAATAATTATTATAAAAGTTTAAATTAGAGTAATACGATACTAATGAAGAGAATGAATATAAATAATTATTTATAAATTTTTTATTATTGTTATTATTATGTTATTACTATCATTATGTTGTGATTATTAGTAATTAATTGCAAAAATATATACTATCAACTCCATAATTTGCAATAATAATGACAACAATTGCAATAATGTGATAATAATGCAATAATGATGATATGATGACGATAATGGATGATATGATGATAACGTGATGCTAACGAATTAATAATGTGGGGGGGAAAAATAAATCATGATAATGATGATAATAACAGGATGTGTCCAGATATAATATAAAAAAGGTATAAGAAAAAACATTCCCAAAATTCGAAAAAGCGGCCAAAATCTAGCAAAATGAACCTTTTGAAAGACTAAACTCCAAAATGACGGTTTTTCGTTTCTTTGGTGTTTCGGCAATTATTAGGGTAATAACCTATGATAATATTACCAATTGTATTATCTAACATAATGATGATAGAAGTGAGAATAAAGATAATTTTGATAACATTTGAATATCATTAATATTATTAATTATTATTTATTATTATTATTAATCAATTAGGTATTATTATTAATTATTATTATTATTATTACTATTATTCTTAATTATTAGTATTATTGCACAAAAATTCATTATAACTGTAATAAATAACAACAATACTAATAAGTTATAATAATAATAATAATATGCTAGTGTTTGATATTGTTATTAGTATTATTATTGTTATTATTATCATTATTATTTATTTGTACTGGTATTAATAAATTGCAAAAATAATTATTATAACAGTAATAATTACAGTAATTAACGATACTAATTAAGATTTATGATATAAATAATTATTATAAAATCCGTTATTTTGTTATTATTATGTTATTACTATCATTATTGTTGTGGTTATTAGGATTATTGCAAAAATATAACTATAAACTCCAATAATTGCAATAATAATGATAACAAATTGCATAAATGAATTGATAATAATTGCAATAATGATGATATGATGATGAGTAATTGAATGATAATGATGAGATGATAAGGATAAATAATGATGATAAAATGAAGTAGTAATGATGATTATAACAGGAATTGTGTCCATATCTAATATAAAAAAGGTATAAGAAAAACAATCCAAAAGTCTAAGAAGCGGCAAATCTAGTGAAATATAGCCTTTTGAGAGTATACTCCAAAATGACGTTTTTTTCGATTTCTTTGGTGATTTCGGCAATTATTAGGGTAATAATGATAATAATTACCAGAATTGTATTAATCATAACAATAATGATGATAAAAGTGAGAATAAAGAGAATTTTGATAACATTTGAATATTATTAATATTATTATTATTATTATTATTATTATTATTATTATTATTATTATTATTATTATTATAATTATTATTATTATTATTATTATCATTATTATTATTATTATTGATATTATTATCAATATTATTGTTTGTACTGGTAGTATAATTGCAAAAATAATTATTATAAAAGTTATAATTACAGTAATAACGATACTAATTAAGAGAATGATATAAATAATTATTATAAAATTGTTATTATTGTTATTATTATTGTTATTACTATCATTATTGTTGTGATTATTAGTATTATTGCAAAAATATATACTATAACTCCAATAATTGCAATAATAATGACAACAATTGCAATAATGATGATAATAATTGCAATAATGATGATAATGATGACGATAATGATGATAATGATGATAACGATGATGATAACGATAATAATGATGATAATCATGATAATGATGATAATAACAGGAATTGTGTCCATATATAATATAAAAAAGGTATAAGAAAAACATTCCCAAAAGTCGAAAAAGCGGCAAAATCTAGCAAAATATAACCTTTTGAGACTAAACTCCAAAGACGTTTTTCGTCTTGGTGATTTGGCATTTTAGGGTAATAATGAAATATTACCAATTGTATTATCTAACATAATGATGATAGAGTGAG
>NW_023663194.1:5000-10000 GCF_015228065.2 Penaeus monodon
ATATTCCTAGTCTCGAATATTTTAGCTAATGATTTCCAGTATTGCTTCTATTTCCTTTTGTTCACCTAATTTAATAGAAAGAATGAATAAAAAATTGATACAATTAATTGTTTAAGAATCAACATCTCCAATGAGTTGACATTAAAAAGTAATTGTATAATCATTGGTGCACAGAATTATACTTGAAAGAACTCAAAGCTGAAACCTTTGGGGAATGCTGCTATTCATATAACTTCCTAATTTATTTTTATTTATTTTTATTTATCTAGTTTCATCAGAATTATATCTATAAAAATCATGTGTTTATTAAGACACTCCTCAGGGAACATACTTTTCCATCACTATATATATAATATATATATATATATATATATATATATAAGATATTATATATATATATAATATATATATGTGGTTTGTGTGTGGTGTGGTGTGTGTGTGTTTGGGTGTGGTGTGGTGTGTGGTGTTATGTGTGTGTTGTGTGTGTGTGTGTGGTGTGGTGTGTGTGTGTGTGTGTGTGTGTTGTGTGTTGTGTGGTACACACACACACACACACACACACAATATATATATATATATACTAATAATATAATATATATATATCTTATTATATAATATATATATATTTGTATTAGAATATTATATATATATAATATATATATATATTATATAGATATATCTAATATATAGATATATTTTTAAATTGTATACACACACACACAACACATTATATTTTTTCTTTTCTTTTCTTTTCTTTCTTTTTTTCTTTCGTTCTTCTCCTTTTCTTGTTTTAACTTTGACTTTTTTCTTTTTCCTTCTTTCTTTTTGGCAATAAAGTATTCTGCATTTGCGACCCGAAGGAGGGAATTTAATTATTATTATTGGTAATCGTGATTATTATGAATTTAGAATTTTTGTCTTTCTGATACTTCTTCGCAAGTTGAATCCTGATACGAAACGTAACTCTTCTTCATCTGAAATGTCGAACAAGGAGAGTTGAATGTCAGCTGGTTCTAAAAAAGAGAAAACAATTGATATTAAAAGAAAAAAAAAAAAAAAAAGGCATTTTCGATAAATTTGGGGAGACTCCTAGACAGAAAGCAGGTTGCTAGGTAGAACACTAGGGATTTATATTATATAATATAATATATTAATATATATATATATTATATATAAAAAATATATAGTATATAAATATATAGTATATATATATATATCTATATTTATTTTATTTATTTATTTAATTTATATAATAATGACAGATATTCAGCTGGTCAACTATCTACAATAAACAAATTGATTGCCAGAACATAGAAGTTGGAGGCATCCTGAGGTCCTCGAACCCGTCAGTGAGGGAAGGAAAACCAATGAATGTTTAAAAAATATACCTGGTATCCTGTTCGTCCTATGATTGCTGTCCTTGGCATCCTGTATGCTGACTCCCCTCGCCCCATCTACCCACCCCGCACCCCCACGCATAAAAAAAAAGAAAATGCTGATCAGTTATGAGTACATGTTAATGTGCCTGTGTGGATTAGGGTGTGATGGACAAGGCAAATATATAGGCCTACCTTGACTATAAAATGGGCAGTTATTTTAATTGCTTTCTCATGACATTTAAAAATTAAATAAATTAATAAATGAAGAAAACTAAAGGTGAGTGAGAGAGAGAGAGGCAGTAAAGAGAGAGAGAGAGAGAGAGAGAGAGAGAGAGAGAGAGGAGAGAGAGAGAGAGAGTAGAGAACGAGAGAGAGAGAGAGAGAAGAACGAGAGAGAGAGAGAGAAGAGAGAGAGAGAGTAGAGAGAGAGAGAGAGAGATGAAGAGAGAGAATGACAAAAACGAAAAACATGAAAACGTCCTTCCAGGAGGAATGAAATATACAGGACATATTTTTGCCTCCGGCAGCAATTATCTCAAATGAAATCATAAAAAGGGTTATTCGTTGAGGCTTCATCATTACTTTACTATGACAATTCATATTCTGAGTGTACTTACATAACCGTCATTACATAAATTCTTGTGGTATATATTTCTAAAGGCTGTCATGCTTAACCAATACTAATGGTATAATCGTCTATCATACTATACTACCGTAATTACACTTTTCTGAACTGGTAAAAAAATCATTAGCATCTTCAGCTTTCCAATCGCAACACAACACGACAACAGAATAGCCTTTTGGGAATAAGTCATTAAAACAACAGAACGGTACCAGCACACAACAAGTATCATTAATCCTCATCATTATCCTCCTCCTCCCTCCTCCTCCTCCTCCTCCTCATCATCATCATCATCCATCATCATCATCATCCCATCATCATTCACATCATCATCATCATCATCATCATCATCATCCATCGTTCGTTTACCTTTTGTAAATCATGATAATGATACCGGCCTTCAGTAGGTATTCTAGTGCCCCGTCATCTTTCTGGACAAGGTTCCGTGACCTATTCATGTGCTCGTTTTGTTAAATGTAGTTATGTGCTTGGATTCCCCTCCCCTTACCAACACTATGGAGCAGCGAATGTCAATATACGCGAAATCTGCG
Organism: Penaeus monodon; assembly: GCF_015228065.2. Taxonomy (NCBI): domain Eukaryota; kingdom Metazoa; phylum Arthropoda; class Malacostraca; order Decapoda; family Penaeidae; genus Penaeus; species Penaeus monodon. The sequence goes on from NW_023663194.1 coordinate 7,553, forward strand.
ACGTTACGCATTTAAATTTTTGTTACCTTCCAAAGCCGTCAGTAGAGAATGACAATGGTGATGATGAGAATAACCAATGATAATGTATAATGATAATGATGACGAATGACGATGTCCCATTAATAAAGATAATGACAGCAATAGCGATGATGATAATGATTACTATTACGATGACGATGAACGATGACGATGACGATATGATGATGATGATGGTGACGTTGACGGTAACGATGACGATGGCGATGACGATGACGATGAACGAATTACGATGACGATACGATTGCGAAGTCGACGATAGTTTACCACATTAACTGAACTACTGCTAAATGCTTCATTATCTTTTGGACGCGCATAAAACACACAATACTTTATATTCGCGTGATTAAGATTTTGGCCATTAGGTTCGGTGCATCAGCCAGTCAGTCAGGTCTACCTTCTGAGGACTCCCCAATAGGTCTCTGCATTTCGAGACTGACTATAAACTTCGCCATGTGACTCGTTGAATACGCACATATACCCGATAATTTGAAAACAACAAGAAATATAATTTTATTCCACTATATGGGGTTGAATAGATAACACAAACACCTGGGGTAATATATGAAATCGGTTTTCAAATTATCGGAGGTGATTTAAGGGTGAAGCTTAAATTCTTTACACCGGCGTAGGACTTCTGGCAACGATTGTCCGTGAAGATAACAAGTGTCGCCATGATGATTAAACACAAGCCGGGGCTACCCTCATGGGCAATAGCCCGGGCGAGGCGAAGCTTCGCATATCGGCTTTCCTATCCTCATGAGATTAAAGCCTCCTCAGGGTCACGCCGGAGATCTCGAACGAATTCCGACGCAAAAATGCGCAGAAGGACCGAACGGGTATGCAAAGGGAAGCTACAAGAACAGAGTTAAAGGACATTTTGGAAAGTTATATATCTAATTTTTAAAAAATCTACGTGTAAAGAATGTCCCTAGTTTGATAGAGTTCCTTCGGGAATCACCACGATCCATGCCAAAACGTTGGAGGGATCTTTATGTTGGTTCTTTTGACGCCACTTTTGAGCAATGATTTTTTTAGACATTTGGAAACCCTGTCCATTGCATGTGATAGTCGTGTGTCCATTGACCTTCACATTTAGAATTTTTTTTCTCTCTGCTCTTTCTTTTTTTTTCTCTCTCTCTTACACACACACACACAACCAAACACACACACACACACACACACTAAACACACACACACACACACATATCTATATATATTAATATCTATATAGATATATAATATAATATATATATATATATATATATATATATATATATATATATATATATATATGTGTGTGTGTGTGTATTTGTGTGTTGTGTATTAGATATATATAGTATATATATATTATATATTATATATCATATTATAATATAATATATATATATATATATATATATAATATTATATATATAGTATGTATATATATATATAATATATATATATATATATATAATATATATATATATATATATCTATACTATATAGATATATATATCTATTATATAAATAAGAGAGAGAAGAGAGATTTCATAGATATACATATATATATATATTATATATATATATATATATATATATAGATATATATATATATATTATAATATATATATATATATATATATAATACATATTTGTATACCACACACACACACAATCACACACACACACCGACACAACAAGAACACAGAACACACACACCCACACACCACCACACCACACACACATATATATATAATATAATTATATATAATATTATATATATATATATATATATATATATATATATATATATACTATATGTGTGGTGTGTACTGTGTGTGTGTGTGTGTGTGTGCGTGTGTGTGTGTGTGTGGTTGTGTGTGTGTGTGTGATTGTGTGTGTATCTGTATACATATATATATATATATATATATATACTATATAAATATACATAGATATCTATATTAATAATATAATATATATATATATATATATAATATATATATATATAGATAATATATATATCTATATATAATATATATATATATCTATATATATAGATATATATACATTTGATATAAAAGGGTACCCACATAAAGACAATGTATAATATTAATATATATATATATATATGTTTTATATACACAGCATAATATATATATATATATATATATAATATATAATATAATATATAATCTATAGATATATATATATATGTATTATATATAATATCTACTATATCTCTATGCTCTCCTATCTATATAATATATATGATAATCTATATCTATATCTCTCTATCATGGGCTTTTCGACATACTATGTACTGTAATACTGTCAACATCATCTTATCTATTTTGCTAACCTTTCGATGGATCTTATTATCTAATAATCTAAAACAGATTATTTAAACATGTCCCCTTTCCTTCC
>NW_023663195.1:0-12500 GCF_015228065.2 Penaeus monodon
ACCCCTTTCTCTATCTACTATCTTTTATTTTTAAATTTTTTGTTTCTCTGTCTCTCTGTCAGTCTTTATTATCTATCGACTTATCTATTTATCTATCTGTTTTCACACTCGATTTTCTCGCGCTTTAAACATGCACACACACACACCACACACACACACACACACACAGATACACACACCACACACAAACACCCCAACACACACACGCCACTCACACACACACACATTTCACACACAAACAAACAAAAAAAACGCGCAAGCACCCCACACACACCCCACAACACACCACACACAACCCCACCACACACCCAAACCAAACAAACACAACCACACACACGCACACAACACACACAAAACACTCAAACAAAAACACACCACACACACACACACCACACACACAAAACACACAACACAACACACGCCACACACACACAAAACACACACCCCACAAACAAAACCACACAACCCATCCCCTTCTCTCTCTCTCTCTCTCTTTTCTCCTCTCTCTCTCCCCTCTCTATATATAATATAAATAATATATATATATATATATATTAATATAATATATATACACACACACACACATAACACACACACCCCACAACCACACACACACACACACACCCCACACACACACACACTATAAAATATATATATAAAATAATAATATATATTTTATATTATTATATATATTGTGTGGTGTGTGTGTGTGTGTGTTGGGTGTGGGGTGTTGTGGTGGGTGTGATTATATATATATATATATATATAAAATATATATATATAATTATATTATATTATATATATATTATATATATATTTATAGAAAGTATATGTATTATATATCTATATAACTTTTTTTTTCAAGTGCCCTGTCCTACAAGGACGTTTGGCGATCATGGATTTTCCATGATAAGGAAGAAAAGAATAAATAAATATTTAATATAAATTAATAATATATATATATTATTATATCAATCTATCTATCTATCTATCTATCATCTATATCTATTAAATTTTTGCGTGTTTTGTGTAAAAAAAAAAAAAAAAAAAAAAAAAAAAAAAAACATGCACACACACACACACACAAAACCAAAACAAAACACACACCACACCACACACACAAAACACACAAAACACAAAACACCCCACACACACACAAACATATATGTATATATATAAAATTTATATATTATATAATATATACATATATAATAACATATATATACATATATATATATATTTTAAAATTTCAATATATATAGATAGATAGATTATAGATTAGAAGAAAAGATTAGATATAGATGCATCACAACATGAAAAAAATACAATTAAGTATCATGCTGTGACCACGGCGGCTCAGGCATGAACCTACCGTTAAAAAGGAAGATACCACACAACACACAGACACATACACACACACACACACAAACACAAAACACACATACACACACAACACCCCACTTATATATATATATAATATATAAAATATATATATTATAATATAACACCACACACACACACACACACACACACACCACACACACACAACACACACATATATATAATATTATATATTAATATATATTATATTTATATATTATTATAATATATATATATAATTAATTTTTATCCGGGCTTGGGACCAGCACTGACTTGAGCTGGCTTGGCCACCCAGTAATTAATATATATATTATAATATAATATATATATATATAAAATATATTATATATATTTAAAATATATTATAATAATATATTGTGTGTGTGTGTGTGTGTGGTGTGTTGTGTGTGTGGTTGATTGTGGTGTGTGTGTGTGTGGTGTGTGTGTGTGTTGTGTGTGTGTTTCACATGTGTTTTTTTTATTATAATATATGTACAAAACACACACACAAATAATACAAAATATAATATATATATATAATATATATATATATAATAATATATATATATATATAGATAGATAGATAGATAGATAGATAGATAGATAGATAGATATAGATATAGATATAGATAGATAGAATGATATAGTATATATATATACTTTTTTTGTTCTTCCTTATCTTTATCCCATTCTTACATGGGGACGACATGATCAGGTTCTAGCAGATATCTTTTATGGCCGGATGCCCCTCCTGACGCCAACTTCTCTCTATTAACCCGGGCTTGGGGCCGGCACTGACTTGGGCTGGCTTGCCCCCCAGTGGCTAGGTAGGCAATCGAGGTTTAAGTTCCTTGCCCAAGGGAACAACTCGCAGGCCGGTGACTCGAACCAGATTGCCCGTCGTGATAGTTTAAAACCCCTCGGGCCCCCGCCCCCCCCCTTTTTTTTCTTAGCTTTTCCCATTCTTTTTTTGGGGTTGCCATGATCCCGGTTCACACATAAAAAACACACAACACCCCCACACACACACCCCACACACACACACAACACACAACACACACACACAAAATACATATATATATAATTATATATATATATATATATTAATAATATAATTTTTAATATTAATGTAATATTATATATAAATATATAATAATTTTATATTAAAATTTTATATATATATATATATTTTTTTTTATATTTATATAAAGGAAATAAATATAATATTTAATTATAATTATAATATATTATATAATTTTATAATATATATATATTATATTATTTTTTTTGTGGTGGGGTGGTGGTGTGTGGTGGGGTGGTGGGTTTTTGGGGGGGTGGGTGGTGTGTTGGGGGTTTGGGGTGGTTGGGTTTTTGTGGGGGTGCGGTGTGGGGGGTTTTGGGGTAATGTGGTGGGGGTGGTGTTGTGTGGGGGTAGTGTGTGTGTGGGGGTTGGGGGTCTCGTGTATGTGTGGGGGTGGTTTGGTTTTTTTTATATATAGGGTTTTTCTGAAGGCGACATTGTTTTTTTTCCCCCGCCCTGAGATCGGGTTTTGAGCAAGCATCGCCGCGAGTCGAAATTGAACGGGTCCCGAGGGTCGGGGTCCAGTGCCTAACCACGGACCATTGCGGGAGTCCCTATTGGTGTGTGGGGTGAAAATTTTGGGTAATATTTAATATAATATTTAATATAATTATATATATATATTTTAAAAATATAATATATTTTATATATATGTGTGGGGGGTGTTTTGTGTGGTGTGTGGTGGGTGTGTGTGTGTGGTGTGGGTGTTTGGGGGGTTTTTTTTTTTTTTTTTTTATATAGATGTGTGCGGTATGTGTGGGAAAATATTTTAATATGTTAATATATTATTTATAAATTTTATTATTTATATATTTAAATTATATAAATTTTTAAAAATTTTGTTTTGTGTGGGTGTGTGGGGGGTTTTTTGTGTGGGGTGTGTTTGGGGGGTGTGGTGTGTGGGGTTTGTGTGTGGTTTTGTGTGGGGTGTGTTTTGTGGTGGGTTTTGTTGGGGGGGTTTGGGGGGTGTGGGGGTGTTTGTGGGGGTGATTTTTTAAGATTTTGTGGGGTATGGGTTTTGGGTATAAATAATATATAAATTTATTAAAATATATAATTTCATATAATAATAATATTATATTGTGGGGTGTGTGGGTGTTTGTTGTGGGTGTTTTTTTGTGTGGTGGGGGTGGTGTTTTTTTTTGGGAGAGGGGTGTGTATAAATTGCATATAAATGGGGGATAAAATATATATATATATATTTTAATATATTTTTATTAATATATAATATTTATATTACATATATATTTAATTATTAATATATATAATTTTATTATATATATTTCATATTTGTAATTATATTGCGTTGGGGGTGTTTTGTGTACATTTAGGCGACAGAGATTAAGGAATTTCCTTCCAATATCTTATTACTTTTTTTTTTCTCTATGTAGTAAATTAATAAATGCACCTCTTCGAACTGTTTTTTTTTCCCTTCGCCTTTATTTTCATTTTTTAAGGTTTTAACATACCGAGCAATTCAAAACAGAGATAAACGATACATCAGTCAGGAAGACCCACTTTTTCCCAACGGGAAAAAACTTTACGGAAAAAAAACCTGCTCTCCTTCCCAAAATTGCTGTTTTTCAAGTTTTTCGAGGGGAAAAACCCCGGGGGAAAAGAAAGGGTTGCCATTATTGGGCAGTAAAGTAAAGGCCCCGAGACGAAGAGGGGTTTTTAAAAAAAAAAGGGGGAAAGTAGAAGTTGGGAAGGAAAGTTCAATACCCCTTTTTTTCTGTATACGCAACCCCACAGACTAACACACACCACACACACACCACCAACAACACGCCACACACACCACACAACCCACACAACACAACAACCCCCCACGCACGCACACAAACTACACAAAAACTACAACACCCCCAAACCCACAACATACTCCCCACCGTACCACATACTTCCTTTCCCCACACACACACACACCCTAACACAACACAAACACACACACACACACACCCACACACACACACCACAAACACACACAACACACACCACACCCCACACACTCATGGGACATATTTAACACACACCCACACACCCACACACCAAACACACAACAACACCATTATATATTAAATATTATTATAATATATATTTTAATATTATATATATATATATATAAATATTTAAAAAATTTGAAAAATGGATAGAAGATAGTGATTGTACATAAATAGTTTTTAAAATTTTTTTTAAAAATTCAATTTTTTAAAATTTATATTAAAATTTTATTATATTTATATAAAATATTTATTATATATATAATAATATGGTGGGGTGGTGTGTGGGGGTTGGGTGTGGGTGTGTGTGTGTGTGTGGGGGGTGTGTTGTGGGGGGGTGGGGGGGTTTTTTGGTCGTGGGGGGTTTCACAACCCTTTTTAAAAGAATTAAAAACATAATATTGTATATTTCCTTTCCTTTCTCTTTTTTATATATTATATATATATATATTAAAATATATATATATTTTAATTTTAAAATATTATATATATATATATATAAAAAAAATATTGTTTGATAATATAATTATACAATTAGAAATAGATAGTAGAATAGATAGAAATAGTATGATAGAAAAAGTAAAAATTTGGATGATGTTTACTATACTATTTTATATTTATACATTATATGTGAAAAGGAAAAGAACTCCTGCTGAGGCTGCTTAAGTAAAATATCGCAAAAGAAAAAAACAAAATTCCCCCCCTGGAATAGTAAAAAAAACCCACTTTAAATGAAACTGAAAACAAGAAGATGCCTAAAATCAAAGGGTATCAATAATCCAGTTTTTAAAAAAGTATTTACAAAAAACAAAAATCAAAAATTTTTAAAAATTGGGTTGCGGGGAGATAAGGAAAAATTTTAAAAAGAAATTGCCGAAAATTGAAAACTGGGTTTTTTCAATAAGAAAAAAATTAAAGAACTCTACCGGGGGTACGAAACATTACAAAGGGGAAAATTTAAAACCACCCAAAGGCCCCCTATCAAAACTGAAGATGACTATTTTTATGTGATGGAAAAAAGGTCATTATAATGGAAACCAAAAGTTTTTTTTACTTTTAAAACGCTGCTAGACAAGTTATAAACCATAAAAGAATTAAGAATAAAAATAGAGGCCGGGGAAATAGATTTTGTAGGCAGAACCTAACCCCAAAGAATTTGCTGGCGAAAGTGTTGAACCCCTTCTAAAAACTTTGTACAAAAAATTTTGGGTGAAAGAAAATTTTGGCCAGAAGACCCGGGTAAAATCAGTCTTTTACTCCCTATCTAAAAAAAGGTGCGCAAATCCCCAAAGCAACAATAAACAGGCCCTTGCATTTTTAAAATTCCCCAAAGCAAATTTTTTTTTTGAAAAAAATTTTTCTGAAAAAAATAAGTTAAAGTTAAAGAAAAAATTGCAGACCGAACAAAAGGGGGGGTTTTTTTTGCCCCCGGAAAGGGGAGCAAAACCAAAATTCCCCAAAAATCTAAAAAAATTTTTCATAGAGAAAAAATAAGAAAACAAAGAAAAGACCCTATACCTGTGTTTTTTCGATTCTTTTGGGCTTTTGATACTGATGGACCTCGATTCCCCAGAATAACAATGAACGATATGAAATTTTTCCAAAACAAATTATCCAACTAATAAAAGCCCATGGATGACCCCAACCCCTAGGCAAAGTAAAACCATTTATGGGTTAAACAGAAAGGTTTTGAAGTCCCCCCAAACAAGGAGTAAAAGCCCAAGGTTGCATTCCCGTCCCCATCCCTTTTTTAATTATATTTTCCAAGCAATTTAGAAGGGCCTTTCTAGAGAATTTTCAAGGGAACTGAGATGTTTTGGGGGATCCAAAAAATTCAAAAACAAATAAATTAATTTTTTAATTGCCAACTTCCAAATTTGCAAAACAACTACTAGAAAAAGTTTTTAGAAGCAAGCGAAAAGGCTGGTTTTTTTTTAATGCCAGGGAAAATAAGGGGCTAGAAAAAATTCGAAGATAAACCCCCAATGAATGATGTTTAAAATGTTTTCAAAACAATGGATGGTTGTGGAAAAAAGGAAAGGGTCATTACTTGGAGCTTTTTTTACTAATTTCTATGACGGTTTTTTCCGGAGATAAGAAGAAGAATGGGCCCTTTTCCAAAAAAACGCCACAGTTTTCTCCTAATAAAAACCCGGAAGGACCGAAGCAATTTACCCTTTTCGGACAAATTTGAGGCTATTGAATTTCTTGTTTTCCCAATTGTGGATATGGGGTTTTGGGTGTTTTGGGTGCTAAGAAGTAGAGAGAAAAAATCAATAGTTTTTTTAACTTGGGGTTACGACATACTACAATTTTAATGGACAGAAAAGAAAACGAAAGATGGTGCTGGAAAAATAAATTTTAAAGAAAAAGCTGTTTTGGACATCTTGAAAAAAAAAAAAATAAAGTTTATTGGTCATGTGATTAAAAAAGTAAAAATATTGAGAAAAACCGGATGGTGTAAGAAAGCCCGGGAAAACCCCCAAGACAAGACTGGCCGACACACAAAGATATTTTTTTTTGGCCCGACGAGGTAAAAAGTGGAAAAGGAAAAGCGCAAGTCGAGTTGAGTGGCAAAAAGGGTGGTGGGGGGAAAGGTTCCACGGCTGGGTCAAACTTTTAGCATCCGTTTTATGATTTAATTTTTTATTTTACATAACTACAAAAAACTATATAAATATAATAAATATGATAATAAATAATAATTATATAAAATATATTATTAATATATATATATATATTTTTTTTTTTTTTTTTTTTTTTTTTTTTTTTTTTTTTTTTTTTTTTTTTTTTTTTTTATAACACCTTTAGCCACTGCAGAAAATTGGCCTCCCCTTCAATTTAAATTTTTTGAGAGGGGGGATTTGGCAGTTTTTCCACCCTTTCCTGATTGGATCAACCACGGTTTTTTAGCGTTTTTTTAAAACCTATGCCACGGCGGCGATTTCCCCCTACGGAAAACCCGCGTTTTGCTTCGAAGGCGGTGTCCCCCCCGCCCGGGTGATTTTGGGCCCTCGAGCGGAGTCAAAAACGCAGGGGAAATTTTTACACTGCTGTGGGGGGGGGAATTGAAAATCGGGAACCCATGAGGGTCGGAAAGGGTCCATGCTCTAACCATGTTGTGGGGGGTGGGGTGTGTGGTGTGTTTGGGGTGGGTTGGGTGGGTTTTTGTGGGTGGTTTGGGGTGGGGTGTGTGTGTTGTGTGTGGGGGTGTGGGGTGTTTGGTAAAAAAATAATGTATGGTGGGGTTGTTGATGTATGTATTGGTATTATGTCTGTGGTAGTGTTTTGTTTGGGTGGTGGATAGGTGGGTTTTTGGGGGGGTTGGGGGTGGTTTTGGTGGTGAATTTTTGGGTGTAATCTCTTAAGAAGTAGATATTGATTAATACATAAATAATCCCCCACCGTCTACACACACCACCACCACACACCCCACCAAAACACACCCCACACCCATTGGGGGGGCAAGCCAGCCAATAGGGCCTGTCCCCCAAGCCCTGGTAAAAAAAAGGAGAGTCAGGAAGGGCATCCGGCCATTAAGATTCTTCCGAAAATTGATCATGGGGGACCCCATATAAAACCCCGGGAAATATTTATTATAATATATTATAATATATTTAAAATATACCGATTCTTATATTGGGGGTCGCCCATGAAAAGTTCTGGCGATATCTTTAATGGCCCGGTGCCCTTCCGGGCCCCCCTTCTATTTAACCCCGGCTTGGGGAAGGGGATACTTGGCTGGGTTTTCCCACCAATGGTGTGGTGGGGTTTGTTTGGTGGTGGTGTGTTTGTGGGGGGGTGTAGACGGGTGATATGTAAAGTTGTATTTCTAATATCATCTATCTATATAGAAAAACCACACATTTTACACACCCAAAACACACCACACACCCCCCCACACCTATCCACTCCCCCTCAACACACTAACACACGACATATAACTTACATCTCCCCAAAACCAAAATAATAATATTTTCAACCCCACCCACCCCACACCACACACCACACCCACACCCCCACACACCACACACACACACACACACACACACAACCCCACCAACACCCTAAAGGGGTTGAGCACTGGGGCTCCGACCCTCTGTCCCCCAAAAAAATTCAATTCCCCCCACAGCAATCGTATAAATCCTGCGCTTTGACTGCTCGCTCGGCCCGATCTCACGGCGAGAAAACGGGGCCAAACGCCTTGAAGTCAAAAAAAACCAAGGGTTCTCGTAGGGGAAAATCGCCGCCCCTGGCTAGGTGTTAAACGCTCAAAACCGTGGTTTTACCCCAACGGCAAGGGTTTAAATGCCAAATACCCTCTCAAATAATTAATTGAGAGAGAGGCCAATTTTCTGCAGTGGCATAAATGGGAGTTATAAAAAAAAAAAAAAAAAAAAAAAAAAAAAAAAAAAAAAAAAAAAAAAAAAAAAAAAAAAAATAATAATATATATTTAAATTTAATATATTATAATATTTATTTTACAATATATATTTATTTTATATATGTAAATTTTTATGATAGAAATAATACCATATCATATCACAAAAGGGGATGCCAGTTTGGCACCGTGGACCTCTCCCCATCCTTTGCCCCTCAACTCGACTTGCGCTTTTTTTTTCCCCTTTTACCATTTGCCCGCAAATTTTCTTTTATGAGTCCCCCCCCCTTGTCTTTCGGTTTTTTCCGTTTTATCACCATTCCCTGGTTTTTCTCAATACTTTTTTTTTCTCATTTACTGACCAAAAACTTTAATTTTCTTTTGTTCAAATTCCAACACTGGTCTTTTTAAATTTATTTTTTTTTAGCACCCTATTCGTTTTTTTTTTTCTGTCCATTTTTAAAATGTAGTACTCGTCCCCGTAAACACCATAGTTTTAAAAAAATATTTGACCTTTTTTTCTTATCTTCCCTTCAGCACCCAACCTCAGAAAACCCTATGACCAATTGGGAAAACTAAAAAATTCAATAGCCTCAAATTTGCCCTAAGGTAACCCTTTGGTTTTTTTTCCCGATGTTTTGGGGAGCAACTGTGGGGTTTTGGGGAATGGCAAAATTTTTCTTCTTTTCTCCGGAAATCGTCATATTATTAGTAAAAACAGCTTTCCCAAAATAAGTGACCTTTTCCATTTTCCACAACCAAAATCCATTGATTGTAAATGTTATCATCATTTATTGTCGTTATCTTCGAAACTTCATAGTTTTAGTTTTTTTTTGGCATTAAAAATAAACCGCCTTTTCGCTTGCTTTTCCTAACTTTATCTAGTATTGTTTATTTCAATGTACTTTGGCAATTAAAAAATATCCTTCGGGGTATCTTTGATTTTTTATTTTTTTTATCCCCAACCCTACATTTTTCCCTTAAAATTCTCTAAGCCCTCTCCCCTAATTCTTCAGAATATAATTAAAAAAAAAAAATTGGGGGAAAGAATGAACCTTGTCGTACTCCTTTTTTTTGCTTCGAAAAACCCTTCTGTTAAACCCTAAGTGGTTCTTTTCATTGCCCATTTTTTGGTCATAATGGCTTTTATTAGTTGGATAATGTTTTTTGGGGAAATTTTTACGTTATGTTTTTCTAGAGGATTTCGAGGTCATCGTATCAAAAGCCCTTAAATAATCGATGAAACCCCAGGGATGGTCTTTTTTGATGTTCTCTATTTTTCTCATGAAAAATTTTAGATTTAAATTTTTTTTTTCTGCTACCTTTCCAGGGCGAAAAAAAATCCTTGTTCGCTGCAATTTCTTTTCTTAAAATTTAACTTCATTTTTTTAGCAAAATTTTCAAAAAAATTTTGTGGGTTACTTAAAATCAATTGGGCCCCGTTATTGTTGCTTGGAGTGCGTCCCCCTTTTTAGTATTTTAAAATAAAAAACTGATTTTACCCCGTTTTTTCGGGCCCCTTTTTTTTCATTCCAAAAATTTTCGTACAATTTTTAGAAGTGGTCAAAAAACTTTCGCCAGCACCCTTGGAGTTTGCTATTTCATCTATTTTCCCGGCTCTAGTTTTTTTTTCTTTTAATTCTTTTTGGCTTTTTTAACCTTCGTCCCAGCAGCGTTGTATAATTGGAAAAAACATTGATTTTTCCTCTATCAAAGAACTTCTTTTCCCTAATAAAACTAGTCCCCCCCTTCAATTTTGATGTGTCCATTGTAGGTTTTTAAATTTTCGTTTAATTTTCGTATCCTTTGGGAAGTTCTTTAATTTTCTTATTTATAGAACAGTTTTTTTTAATTTTTTGGGCAATGTTCTTTTAAATTTTTCCTTACTCGTCGCACAATTTTAAATTTTTGTATTTTTTTTTTTTTGTAAATTACTTCTTCAACTGGATTTTTTTGATACCCTTTTTTATTTTGGCATTTTTCTTGTTTCAGTTTTCACTTAGTGGTTTTTTTACTATCCCGGGGAATTTTTTTTTTTTTTTTTGCGATAGTTTTTTAAGCACCCTCGAGGGGTTTTTTTTTTCTATTCACATAATATTTTACATAATTTAAAAAATATATGTTAAAAAACTTCTATTATTATCTAACTATCTATATCTACATCTATCTATCTATCTATCTATCTCTAAATATATATATTATAATCAAATAATAAATAATTATTTATAATATATATATAATTATAAATATATAATATATAATATATTATAATTTTAAATTAAGAGAAAGAGAAAAAAGAAAATATACATATTGTATGTTATTTAAACTATATTATGGGGTGTGAACAACGCAACAGACACACACACACACACACACACAAAAACAGAAACACACACACACACACACACACCACCACACCCCACCACCCCACACCCCAAAATATATATTATATAATATATATAATTTAATATATAATATAAACATATAAAATTTTAATAAATAATTGAAAGTTTTTAAAAATACATATAATACTATTTTTTGTACTATCTTCTATCTATCTATCCATCTATCATCTATTTTAAAATGTTTTTATATCTTAAATATATATATATATTATAAATTTTTATTATATATATAAAAATGTTTGGTTTTGGGGTTTTTGTTGGTGTGTGGGGTGGGGTGTGTGTGGTGTGAAAAAATGTGCATGAGTGGGGTGGGTTGGGGTTGTGTGGGGTGTGTGGGGTGTAGTATGGGTTTTGTATGTGGGTTTGGGGGGTGCGGGTGTGTGGTTGTGGGGGTGTGTGTGTGGTGTGCGTGTGTGTGTGTGTGTGGTGTGGGGGGGTTTTTGGGGGATGTTGTGGTTTTCGTATAAGAAAAAAAACCCGGTATTGAATTTTTTCCTTTTTCCAACTTCTCACCTTTTTTCCCTTTTTTTCTTAACTCCCTCTTTTGTTCCCCGCCTTACTTTCACTGCCAATAATCGGACAAACTCATTTTCCTTCCGCCCGGGGGTTTTTTTTTCGCTCGCTAACTTGATAACAGCAATCTCTCGGAAGGGGAAGGGATTTTTTCCTCCAAGATTTTCCCGCTTGGAAAAAGTGGGTTTCCTTATGATGTATCGTTTATCCTGTTTTTTAATTGCTCCCGGGTTTTTCCCCAAACCCTTAAAAATGAAAGTAAAAAAGGGCGAAGGAAAAACATTCCGAAGAAGGTGCATTTTAAAATTCTACATAGATGAAAAAGAAAAAGTATATAAAATGGGGGAAGGAAGTCCTTAATTTTTGTTGCCTAAATGTAACCCCCCCACGCCCACACGCCCCTTATAAAAATAAATATTTTAAAAAAATATATATAATATTATATATATATATAATATATTATTATATATAATATATATATATATTTATATTATATATATTGCATATATAGCTATATACACACACTCTCCCACACACCACACACACACCACACACAACACACACCACACACACCCACACACAACACACTAATATATATATATATAATATTTAAAATATTATATATATATATTTTAAATATAATTAAATTCAACATAAAACACCCAAAATCTAAATAAATATCCCCCACCCACACACACACACACACAAAACACCAACACCCCACAACCCAACAACCACA